>NW_026727049.1:0-41469 GCF_029784015.1 Lycium ferocissimum | reverse complement strand
TTGTATGTACATGAAAGGCGGGATTTCGTAACGCGGGGTACACGAGGTTATATCCTCGTCTCGAACCTATAATTTCAGGATTATGTTTATTTCATTTCTACCTTACATACTCGCACAATGTTCGCATCGACGTCCGTTTTCTTTGGACGCGTATTCATGCCCACGGTGCAGGCAGAGATGGTGCGATCTATAGGAGCTAGTAGGCGACTTGTGAGCACTCCATTGTCGGAGGTGCCATTGATTATTCTTTTGGTACATATATGTATATACTCATGATTGGGCACGACGGGGTCCTGTCCCGTCCATATGTCTAGTACTCTAGTAGAGGCTCGTAGATACGTATGTGTAGGTAGTATGGTCTCATGGTCTCCATTTATATGTATTTGTATATGTGTATATACTATTTTGATGGCCTAAAGGTTTATGTTAATAAAAATAATTAAGTTTCCAATAATGATATGTTTCCATGAAATTGAGCGTATATATTATGTGTGAAAGGTTATGGGTAATGGGACGAGTGGTATTCGGTGGTTAGCCCCGGATACCCGTCATGGCCCGTAGCTCGAGTCGTGACATTAAAAGGAAAAGTGAACAAGAAAGTGTAACAGGTGCAGTTTGAGTTGGGCATACGAGGTATGTTCATCATTTTCGTATTATTGTTGATATTGGGAGCCCTGTGTGGCTGTGATATGATATGATATGCATATATACATATGTTGGCCCTGTGAGGCATTGTTGGTATTTCCTGCGTGCAGGTTTTGAGATAGTAACAATTACAGAGGAAACTCTGCCAAAATTTTCCTAGAAATAAAGAGAGAATGAGATATAGGTTTGTAATATGTCTTGAAAGGTCATGCCAATAGTAATGATAAGATTTGACTAAGCTACGAGTACGACCGACATCGAGAAAGAAGTTAATTGCTGAATTGGGGATAATAATAATTAGAAGTTCGATATCAATATGGTAAAAAGAATTTGGAGAGGGCTTGTAATTGTAAGAGATGCTTAAAAAAAAGGGCTGGTAAATCTTGATGGAGTGTTATTTAAGGTACCGACTGAATTGATAAGCAGGGATGAATTATGTATTTCCAGCTTATAGTTAAAAGAAGTAATAGTATGATTAAGACAAGAGTACAGGGGAAAAGAATTATGATGGATATGAATGTATTGATAAGACAGCTTGTGAAATATTAAGGATAAAGCTGATCAGAAAGGGTAAAGGTTAAGAAGTGTTACATTATTGGATTGATTACGAATAAGATATAATGTGAATATAATGAGGACAGTTATGAAAATAAGTAAAGTCTAGTGAGGAAGTGGCCAAAGCTATGATGTGATCTATGTAGCTGGAATATAAGGGCAAGCGTGAAACGGAAAAGCGAGCTATAGAACGAATAAGGAAGGCTTATCAAGTTCTGTAGGGGAAGTTTGGAATAAGGAAATAAGAAGAAAGCGAGATAACAGTATAGTAATAGACTATGACATGTGTAGCCAAGGATACGAGTACTATAAGTGACGGGTGTCACACCCCGACCTTACTAGGGTGTGATGGGCACCCGACCCTCCTCAGAGTCGAGCGAACCCTTAAACGTTCGCATTACTAAAACCTGTCATTTCGAAATTTTTTAAGAAACATGAAACTTTTCAAAATAGAGATCACTGTCTTTATACAGATTATGAAAACCTGCAGTCAATCACATAACTTTTACCATCGACAATATCCGAAAATACACACCCTTTTAACATCTATAACCGATTCGCGTTCCTCGACACCCAATCCACAGGATATACAATTACCATGACATAAGTACTCTCAAAGTCTCTAGGAGGTGTATATACAATTACCATGACATAAGTACTTGACTTACGCAACACTCCGAACCGAGGGTCGCCAATCCCGGCGGGGAACAACTTCTAGCAAAGTCTTATTTCATGCGGGTGTACCTGCGTAAAACGCAGCCCCCCCGAAGAAGGAGGGTCGATGCAATGCCGAGTATGTAAAAGCGATAACAAATAATAACCGTAGCTTAATTTAGAAGAAAAAACCACAATCAAGCTCATTACCCGCGATCGAAGGAAACATAAATATACACATGGGTCTTAGAACAATCCTTAGAGTCAATAATGCGAGTGAACACACGTTCATCAAGCATACACGATATAAATACGAATCGACACAATCTAAATATAGTATCACAACGTGTCGAATAATAATAATAATAATAATAATAGTAATAATAATGACAACAACAATGATAATAATGATAATAATCCCCTTCGGGTGCGCTGGTCCCGACATACGTCTATCCCGGCCTGGACATACACCACGGACAAATTTCATTCATGCTCATTAAATCGAATAATTGAAGGGAAAGAATCGCGGTTATCGAATCGACGAAATTACCTCTCCATAGGCCATTCTTCAACAAGCTTACCTCTCCGTCACCTTATGCGACACCATATGCGACTCGCATGTGTGACATGCGAATCGCGAGGTGCGGCGAGCGGCCATCGCGGTCGTGCCGGTGAGAAGTAGTTCTGCGGCACCATCTGCGACACGAGGTGCGACTCGCATATGTGACATGCGATTCGCATGTCGTGTCGCATGTTGTGCCCAGCCGAACTCCTCTGCAGCAAGACTTGCGACACGAGGTGCGACTCGCATGTGTGACATGCGACTCGCATGTAGTGTCGCATGTCATGCCGTTTCTGAATTTTCTGGTTCACTTTAAATAGATCCAATTCGTCCAAAATCTCATTTTTTCATCATTTTGTGACCAAGAAAACCTCTAGAACTCTCTCTAATATTCTCCCATGAGAAAACCATAGAAATCCAAGATCAACAACAAGAAAGCAAGAGAATCAAGTGAAGGAAACCCATTAAAAGTCATCCAAGTCAAGAAATCCAAGGAGAGATGAACTAGGGTTTTGGTGCTAAGGGTGAATCACCACTCCAAGCTTGTTCTTCTATTGTTTAAGGTAAGTTTCATGACCCTTACATGCTATTTGAAGTATTTTTAAGTTGAGATTCATGGATTGTAGAAGAGCACCACAAATGGGTCATTAAATGGATGAATTTTGTCATTAATGATTAGTAGTGAGTTGAATCATGGAAATGAATATGTTGATGATATAGATGTGTTACAAATGACCTATAGAACATGAAATGGGTGTTGGATACGAAAGAATGCGACGATGGATTTTTAGTCATAATTGAGGTGAATTATGAAATGCGAATCATATGAATGAATGATGATTGTTGTTAGCGATATTGTGATGATTATTATGAATGTTGGGAGCTGAAATAGAGTAAGGGAAACGTAGTAGAAACAAAGGAGGTGCTGCCCAATTTTCCTTAGAAATAGAGGTCCGTTCTTGTAAATTCGTAACTAACGACGACATGAATTCTCTTGAAGGTATGTGTAAGCGCATTAAAGGAAGAACGAGCAAGCAATAAGGATAGTAAACGTCAAAGGTATGTAAGGCCGTCCCTTTTCTTTCAAGGCATGATCCTTAGGCTATAGCTTCGTAAATGTTTCTATGTCTCTCTCGTTTTCATAAGTTAAATGCTTACGTCTCCAAGGCATAAATTCCTATTCTAATAATCTATAGTTGTTTTCCCAAATTGCCATGTTCTTCAAACCAAAGATGTACGATTTTGTGAGCCTTCATGATAACAGAAACGAGCACGTTTTACGATAGAAATGGCAAAGCCAAAGCTGAGGATATATTCTATAATGATGAAGGTTATGATGATTTTTATGACCAAAAGTCTCAAGTTATGAGCTTAATGTTTTTACGAGAATGATTTTATGCTCAAAGACTCCGAGTTCATGATTTCAATGACGACATAAGAATGTCAAGTTATTTATCAACCCTTTTTATTTCATCCATGGATGCTGACAAGGTTTTCAAAAAAAAAAAAAAAATCCCAAAGACATACGGATTGACTTCTTACAAGATTACGTACCATGTTTTTACCTTCCCTTAAAAGAGTTGTCGTTCATATTCGTAGCGTTCATTGATAGTCCCACCTTACTATGATTGTTCCTTCAAGGTGAGGCGTGATGACCATAATGAATCCATAACATAGTCGGGGGCTACGACCTTACGTCCCTCCGATAGAACTATAGCTTTTCCTTGAGCTCTTGTGCATGCTATGTATATTATGTATGTATATGATATGAAAAATGTTTTCGGGGAAATGGGGAAAGGTGAGGCGCTATAGACGCATAGCTACGATCGGTGCATATCATGTTATGTTTTCATATCCGGACGCGGGATACCCGGACGCGGGCTAGATGGGTGATGGATCGGGCCGTACGTTCCACGGCATAGTTTTTGATGTATATGATGACTATATATATATATATATGACGGACGGATGGATCGGGCTACACGTTCCGTAGCAACATATGATATAATGCTTATGAGTATGCATGCATGAATCCGCCTCAAGAGGCAAGCGATATTAGTTATTCATTGTGTCATGTCATTCTCTTATCACATCTTATTTTATTGATGTATGCCTTACATACTCGGTACATTATTCGTGCCGACGTCCTTTTCTTTGGACGCCGTGTTCATGCCCACGAGTAGTCGGGGAGGCGGTCCGGCTCGGTAGAAGCCATCGGCGGTCCGAAGAGCACTCCATCTTCCGGAGGTGCTACTTAGTTGATCCGTTTTGTGTATTTTGTATATGTCATTCGGTAGAGGCTCGTAGGTACTAGATGTGGGTTGTAGTTCCATGATGTGTACGGCGTGTATGTTATAAGTATTTTGAAACGGGTTTACGTATTACGGTATTATATCTCTAACGAAAAGCGGATCCTCTATTTAAGGTATTCGGATAAAGATGAATGTTTGTTAATTGAGTTAAGAAAGGGTTAGTACGAGCGGTGCTCGGTGGTTAGCCCGGTACCGTCACGGCCCCTAGTCGGGTCGTGACGAAGTGGTATCGAGCGAGTTCGTCCTAGGAAGTGTCTACGAGCCGTGTCTAGTAGAGTCTTGTTTATCGGTGTGTTGTGCACCACATCCATAAACGAGAGGCTACCGGGCATTTAGGAAATATGACCATCCTTCTTCTTAATAGATCGTGCGATAGAGCCGTGTTATAAGATTAATACCTTCCTAATGGTGCGTTATAATTTCAGCAAAGCCGATGAAAGGAAGATCTACAACGCCCCAGAAGGGCAAAGGGGTGGTTGACGAAAGGCTTGATCGAGGGCCGTCTACGGGTATAGAGGAAGTTGAACTCCAGGATAAGACCCTACCTCGACGTCCCCATACCCCGTCCATGTTTGAGAATCAGGGGGGAGTCTCAGTCTTAGCCCCAGCACACCTCCCGTTCCTTCGCCGGATGCTTGATTCAAGAGATGAGACATGCTATTCTCTTATTGACTCAGTTGGTAGCCGCTCAGGCTCAGCGGCAAGATGGGGGTCATGATAACAGGGGCTGGAGAAAGGGAGTTAATCCTTCATGGTCGAATCATGGATTTAGAGGTGTTCCTCCGCGTTTCCTAGACCCAGACTTGGTGGACCTACATGCTCAAGGTCACCCCGAGATCTCAAAGCTTCCAGTTCTCAGATGCAGAGTGGTTCTAGTCAGAAGAGATCATCAGTACCACGATGTACTCAGTGTCGCAGGTTGCATGGGGGACCGTGTCGTCGGGGCTCAGATGTTTGTTATGCTGTGCTCGGCCGGAGCCATGTAAAGCGCGATTGCCCTTCGCTATGTGGTACGAGCAAAGTTTGGGTTACGAAAGTGGTAGCTGACTCTTCATCACCGACACGCCCTCCAAGACCAAGGTCACAGATGCTAGTAAGTAGTGCTAGAGACCGAAGGACGCCTAGCCCCAATGGATCCCAGCATCATATCCATGCACTCGCCGAACGACGGGATTATGAGTTCTCCCGGATATGGCTCCAGGTATATCGTTAGCACCCTAGTATGATTGATGTAAATGCATATGTTAATAATCCATATAGTAAATGTAATGTGCCTGACAAAAGGATAGTAGACCGAGTGTTCCTGTTTTATGAGGCTGTCCTATATTAGAAGAAGGCTTGCGAACGAGATTCAGAAGTGTCACCCCATAGCGTAAAATTCTGATCTGGGTATAATGAGCACGTGACAAGAATTGTGATGTTAAGGGTAGCAAGGAAATGCTTAAGGGTGTGCCAAGCCCTATACACGAATACGAGGATGAAACCAGTAAGCGAACTAGGGAGTAGTAGATGAGAAAGCTTGGAGAACCTTGTTAGAGAGAGTTTAGCGGAGAGATTCCTCAACGACCGTGATAATAGCCGATCCACCTAAGAAGGAATCGAGAGGAAAGTGATATAGCAAAGTAGTAGTGGCGTGATTGGTATGATTAAGAGGATGAATGAGACCGTTAGCCGCGTAAAAGACCAATACGACCGTAAAGACAAGCAACGACGAGCGGTGCAATTAGTAGGAGGAGGATCAACACGATAGGAGTGATACGGAAGGATCGGAGGAACAAACCAGTTCTAGACACAAGGAAAGGATTGACACGGGTAGCATTCTAAGGGGCAAGAGGCGGTATTAAGTTGAGAATGTGATTCCTCATACGATGAGTCAAGGATTGATTATAAGGTGGGAGGAAATAAAATGAGTTGAGCGAGGAAGGAATAAGAGCGAGAGCATAGTCAAGAGAAAATGTACGAAGAATGAGTGCCTACAGAATAGTGGCATGGTAGCCAAGGGAGAATATGTTTCTCACGAATGCCCTATACCGAGTTAGAAGGAGGGAAGTAAATGGAGTAAGGAGTCGAAGAGGAAAAGATGATCATGAGTTATGGATTTACGGTACGACGATGAAGCGATGGAGTGAAGTTATAATCAAGGACGATAGTGGTACGATGCGGTTATGAAATCGGTGCCAGGTGTAAACAAGAGTAAAAGAAAAGGGGGCATGAGTAACTAGACCTACTGCAAAAGTAAGCGTCCCTACGGGGCAGGAAGTTGCTAATTGAAGCAAAATTTAGATTCAGAAATATAGCTACTGGGTGAGCTAAGTAATGTACGCTTTGCTCGGATTGTTATATTGGGTGCATTCCTTGGTTGTAAGACCGTAAGGTGGATACGTTAAGACCTCATGTATGCATGGTTATAGTCATAGACGGTAGGAAGCGGTGTGAGTAAGGCGTAGTGTAGTCAGGAGTACGTGAATTCAAAAATCTAAGGGTATAAGTGTAACCCTTAAAAAGGGGGGGAGTGAATAGAAAGGACATTAGTATAAAGGTTGAAACGATGAACCCTACGGGGGTGTATGGGCTTAAGGCGGTAGAGTAAGGTGACATCCAAAATTAAGAAGAAGGCGAAGAAGGGGAACCGTGAGTTGGCAAAGACGGCGAACACTAATGACGGGTGGAAGTGGATTCACAATTCCTCGAGATTATATTATCCCCTCATTTCTTTCACTACGAATCCCGGATGAATTTTTGGTGAAGTATAAGACCAGCCACCGAGGAGTGGTGTTCCTTAAGGTTCCAAATGGCGCTTAGTGCAAGAAACAAGAAAACTTTGCGAAACCTGGATTTGCGTGACATGGTTGGGGAGAGTAGGATCGGTATTATTCGCTTGGTGGAAGCTACTGTTTGCTCTTCGAGTATAAGGGAAACTCTTATCTAGCTTGTGATTGATTTAGTTGCTCCCGAGATCTAATACTCTTTTAGTCCAAACAAAGAGATAGCACTGAAGAATATTGTAAATATAGCGGGTGATGGTAGTACAAGAAGGGCACGTAGGCCGAGACACGAGTGAATTAGGAGATTAGCGGGGATTTTATCGTGGGATTACCTCATTCCGAGGCAAGGACATTAGCGGAAAAGTCATTGCGAAGGGTATTGACATCTACATGAACATGACCATAGACACGATATGCGAATGAGTATGATTACGAATGCGAATCGCGCAAAGATTATGTAACTTGTAGATATTTACACGTCGCCAACGAAGTCAAATAAGTACCTAGAGGAGGAGTAAGAGGTAAGATAGGGGCAATGGGGTCATAATACTCCGGCGAGGGAAGGCATATGATAAACTAAGTTAGAACGTTGAGCGGGGACCATTGTTAAGGGCCAGATAGGACAATCGCTTAGAATACGACATCAGTATATGCTATACACTTACTACAATAGCTCTAGGATATGGTAAATGGCGAAAGCGATAAGGTCACGGGATGAAGAGGAAGCGTAGTCTCCGGTATAGTAGGTCTTACGGATTGTATGCAAAGGGCGAAGTAGATCATGAACTAGACCTACCCTCCATAACTCGATACTTCCGAAATATGTTAGAGACCCTAGTAGAATCATGTCAATAAATGGTGCAAAAGCGGCGGAGGAAAGAATTTATTTTTTTTTTTAAAAAAAAAAAAAAAAAAAAAAAACCCATTACCGCATTAGATGGGCAAGTGCAAAGACTTTGGAATAAGGGAATAGTTGAGTCAAGGTTGGTAGTAAAACAATAACCGGGAAGAAATACATTTGAGAAAAGAAGAGAATATGAAGGCTAAATATCCGTATTTATTTCGGCCCCGAAGAGGCTCATGATGAGACGACGAGATGACAAGGTATGTACGCTTTAATTTTATGTATAGGGGTCGTGTGTGGCCAATTTGTATTGCTATTGTGTTGTAGCCCCGTGAGGCAATGATATTATGGGTCGTTGTGACGGGATGGTATCGCCATATTATAAGGGAAACTCTGGCGAAATTTTTCTAGAATTCCCGATGATTTAACATTCGGGGACGAATGTTCCAAAGGGGGGAGGAATGTTACACCACGGACAAATTTCGTTCATGCTCATTAAATCGAATAATTGAAGGGAAAGAATCGCGGTTATCGAATCGACGAAGTGTCGAATTAGTTTCGAGAAGGACCCGTCGACCCATATATGGACATAGGCCATTCTTCAACAAGCAGCCCCGAAGCAAATTACCTCTCCGTCACCTTATGCGACACCATATGCGACTCGCATGTGTGACATGCGAATCGCAGTGCGGCGAGGCGGCCATCGCGGATCGTGCCGGTGAGAAGTAGTTCTCTCGGCACCATCCGCGACACGAGGTGCGACTCGCGTGTGTGACATGCGATTCGCATGTCGTGTCGCATGTTGTGCCCGACGAACTCCTCTCGGCAAGACTTGCGACGCGAGGTGCGACTCGCGGTGTGACATGCGACTCGCATGTAGTGTCGCATGTCATGCCGTTTCCGAATTTTACGGTTCACTTTAAATAGATCCAATTCGTCCAAAATCTCATTTTTCATCATTTTGTGACCAAGAAAACCTCTAGAACTCTCTCTAATATTCTCCCATGAGAAAACCATAGAAATCCAAGATCAACAACAAGAAAGCAAGAGAATCAAGTGAAGGAAACCCATTAAAAGTCATCCAAGTCAAGAAATCCAAGGAGAGATGAACTAGGGTTTTGGTGCTAAGGGTGAATCACCACTCCAAGCTTGTTCTTCTATTGTTTAAGGTAAGTTTCATGACCCTTACATGCTATTTGAAGTATTTTTAAGTTGAGATTCATGGATTGTAGAAGAGCACCACAAATGGGTCATTAAATGGATGAATTTTGTCATTAATGATTAGTAGTGAGTTGAATCATGGAAATGAATATGTTGATGATATAGATGTGTTACAAATGACCTATAGAACATGAAATGGGTGTTGGATACGAAAGAATGCGACGATGGATTTTTAGTCATAATTGAGGTGAATTATGAAATGCGAATCATATGAATGAATGATGATTGTTGTTAGCGATATTGTGATGATTATTATGAATGTTGGGAGCTGAAATAGAGTAAGGGAAACGTAGTAGAAACAAAGGAGGTGCTTGCCCAATTTTCCTTAGAAATAGAGGTCCGTTCTTGTAAATTCGTAACTAACGACGACATGAATTCTCTTGAAGGTATGTGTAAGCGCATTAAAGGAAGAACGAGCAAGCAATAAGGATAGTAAACGTCAAAGGTATGTAAGGCCGTCCCTTTTCTTTCAAGGCATGATCCTTAGGCTATAGCTTCGTAAATGTTTCTATGTCTCTCTCGTTTTCATAAGTTAAATGCTTACGTCTCCAAGGCATAAATTCCTATTCTAATAATCTATAGTTGTTTTCCCAAATTGCCATGTTCTTCAAACCAAAGATGTACGATTTTGTGAGCCTTCATGATAACGAAACGAGCACGTTTTACGATAGAAATGGCAAAGCCAAAGCCGAGGATATATTCTATAATGATGAAGGTTATGATGATTTTTATGACCAAAAGTCTCAAGTTATGAGCTTAATGTTTTTACGAGAATGATTTTATGCTCAAAGACTCCGAGTTCATGATTTCAATGACGACATAAGAATGTCAAGTTATTTATCAACCCTTTTTATTTCATCCATGGATACGACAAGGTTTTCAAAAAAAAAAAAAATCCCAAAGACATACGGATTGACTTCTTACAAGATTACAGCCCTGTTTTACCTTCCCTTAAAAGAGTTGTCGTTCATATTCGTAGCGTTCATTGATAGTCCCACCTTACTATGATTGTTCCTTCAAGGTGAGGCGTGATGACCATAATGAATCCATAACATAGTCGGGGCTACGACCTTACGTCCCTCCGATAGAACTATAGCTTTTCCTTGAGCTCTTGTGCATGCTATGTATATTATGTATGTATATGATATGAAAAATGTTTTCGGGGGAAATGGGGAAAGGTGAGGCGCTATAGACGCATAGCTACCGATCGGTGGCATATCATGTTATGTTTTCATATCCCGGACGCGGGATACCGGACGCGGGCTAGATGGGTGATGGATCGGGCCGTACGTTCCACGGCATAGTTTTTGATGTATATGATGACTATATATATATATATGATGACAGATGGATCGGGCTACACGTTCCGTAGCAACATATGATATAATGCTTATGAGTATGCATGCATGAATCCGCCTCAAGAGGCAAGCAGTATTAGTTATTCATTGTGTCATGTCATTCTCTTATCACATCTTATTTTATTGATGTATGCCTTACATACTCGGTACATTATTCGTACTGACGTCCTTTTCTTTGGACGCTGTGTTCATGCCCACGGTAGTCGGGGAGGCGGTCCGGCTCGGTAGAAGCCATCGGCCGGTCGAAGAGCACTCCATCTTCCGGAGGTGCTACTTAGTTGATCCGTTTTGTGTATTTTGTATATGTCATTCGAGAGGCTCGTAGGTACTAGATGTGGGTTGTAGTTCCATGATGTGTACGAGCGTGTATGTTATAAGTATTTTGAAACGAAAGTGCTTTACGTATTACGGTATTATATCTCTAACGAAAAGCGGCATCCTCTATTTAAGGTATTTCGGATAAAGATGAATGTTTGTTAATTGAGTTAAGAAATTAAATGCTTTTCAAGTATCGTTATGGACATCATTCATTATAAAACATCTACGACCGTTTCCAAGTAATTCGAGACCGTTTATGGAAGTTAGGGACATTGTGGGCCCACCTTGGGCCAAGCCGAAGTGGCGTACACAAATTACGAACATTAGGCCTTGTGAAGTCGTCTACGAAAGTTTCAAGGCAATCCGGTTCCAATTGTGAAAGTTACAGATGTTTAGGCCATTTTTCCAACTACTTAGAGCATGTATAATTCAATTCTACTGAATGAAAAAGGGCAACTTTAGATGCAGATTCCTAAGAGTAGAGTCATCCTCGGGGTTCGTATTCAAACCTATCACACCTAAGACATGCCAAAAGAAAGAAGGGTAAGGCTTTACATACCTTTTCCGTCTCTTACGCTTCTCCAAATCCAAGTTCAAAACTCTCCAAAATCTATAAATGGTCACATTTACCAAACATTGATTAGAGCCTTTAGAAATTCAATCTTGAATTAACATTTATCTACAAAAATTAGGCAAAGATTTCCCCCCCGTAAATGCGCCATCCCCCGAGAATTTAACTTGGCCAAATCATTACCAACAATACCAACAAACATAATAACAACCTCAACAACCAATTCAAAAATATTTCAAGCAATTCGCATAGTCAAATACTAACCCAAAACCATTCAATAATATTCAAGAACGCTCCAACAACCCGCACAACCTTTCAACAATACTCCATTCATATTCAATTCAACTCGCATGACATTCAAAATGACTCCATCGACATACTACTCCACCCGACAAATTAGCAATATCATTACTACAATCATAAGAACCATACCAATGTCATTCTAACTTTTTCCCATAATCCACAAACAACCACAACTTCACTTCTAATCATTCAATTCTCATATTCATTTTTTTTTTCATCATAGGATTCACAATACAACAACTAGAATATTGAATAGAATCAATTCATCATAACTTACCAAACAACCTACCATTCGGCCATACAACCTCATACATGTGTTCATGCATTTTCATCCACTTCTATACATTACAACCACAACCAAAATGCTAAATAAAATTGGTTCATCATCACCAAACAATACCACACACACACACACGGCCACACACACACACACCATGCACGGCTACAACTTCAACTTCCATATTTTTTTTGAATTTCAACCACTTTCACATACTACAACATACGCAAGCACCCATAACACGAAAAAGAAGAGAAATTCTTACCTTTTCTTCAAATTTTTCCACTTGACTATGATTGTGAGCTTACAAAAATGAACGGTTTTCTTGCCTCAATAGTTATACCATGTTGAAGAGGACACTTGAATTGGTATAAATACTTGAAGAACATAAATTTGCTCCCTTTTTTTGTTGCTGAATTTTTCTCTGAAAGTTTTGGAACTTTTGGCTGAAAAAAATGAGATTTTTGTCCCTTAAAACGGACCGTCATCGAAGTCGGTTTTTACGTATCAGCTACGATCAGTAGCGCACGTGCAGCGCACCGTAGCCGTACGCGGAAAGCTGTTTCGCGTCGACGAGCTCAGCTTTGTAACGTCTATAATTCTCTACTCCGATGTCCGATCAATGAACGGTTTGTTGCATTACAAACTAGACTCGACGAACTTCATTTTAGGATTTTGAAACACCTTAAAACTCCACATATACTATGATGAGGTACATGTCAAACTCATGCTCTGAAAACGCGGGGTATAACAACGGGACTGTGAAAGACTCGGTTATAGAAAGGATGGGGAACGAGGTAAAATGAGAAGCGAGAAATTCAAAGGCCGATAACCAAGAATTTATAAGTAACGGCGCCAAGGTGTTCCTTATCATTGGGAACTCCGGGAAGTCTAGGACGAAAAGTAGTCATATCCATAGTGAAAAGTGAATATCAAGATTGAAAAGGGCTAAAACGAATGGTGGAGTCAGAAGAGTAAGAGACCCTTTCTAATTCGGAGGGAGATGTGTTATGAGAACGTTTCGAAATCTGTTAAGACTTCAACTTACTCCAGATTATGTGACGAAGGTCATGCGATGAGGTGGACGCGATCATACTAGCATTAAAGCATCGTATTTCATCAGAGTTCCAAGGTTAAGCGTGCTGGAGTGAGAGAAATTTTAGGATGGGTGACCCCCTGGGAAGTGTTCTGAAAGTCTTGCAAATTCAGACGTAAGAAGCAAATGAGAAGCTAGAGTAATCTAAGGGAAGTTAGAGTGTGCGGAGTGGGCCGAGACCTTAAGGGGTCGCGTAGGGCAGGGCGGATTAGACCGGTAACGAGAAAGAAGGTGCATCACAGCTACGAAGCAGGGTAAATTGAATAGCGTTTGGAAATATTTTGTAAGCAAGATAGTAGGAATTATATATGTACATAGGTATGCACAAGGTATCCCATACATGGCTATATCAGCGGGTATGTGCACCCCGGCAACCAACGTTACGATATATGGAAGGCATCAATTGAACAGGGTAACGACGTTCGAGTGGAAAAAAAATGGTATAAATGTTACAAAGCAAACTGATGCCGTTTTCACTACAGGTTAAGCTTGGAAAGTTCTAGTACAATGATATTTGGAAAAGAAAGAAAGTGAGTAGATGAAAGACAAGGGGATCAAAATGTCGGAATAAAAGTGCCGCCTAATTGAGATTGGAAATACGGACATAGGGCAAAGTATAATCGGATAAAAGTATAAGTACACCCTTAAGGGGGGAAGCGAGTGTGCGAGATGCAAGTGTAAGATGGAGACAATCAACACTACAATATATTTGATACGGATGCTTGGGCTACAGGTAAGATTCCTTGCTGAGGCAAGTTAGTAAAATCTAAAAGCCAAAGAATAAAGGGGTAGAAGTTAGGATGGTAATTGAGATAGTGCTGAGAATTAATTGTAGAGATCTTGAATGATATGACATTGGAAAGTGGGTGCTTAAAAAGGGAGAGAATACGACAAGAGAAGGGTAACGAGTAACTTACGGAGACATTGTGAAAGATAACACTGCTATGCTGGATTAGAGGCTAAGATGTGGGCAATAGAGTTGTTCGCTAATGATACTGCGACCTATAAGTAGCAAGGGAGAAAGATAGAAAACCTCCTATAGTAGGAAGTGAGAAAATCAAAGGAGTGAATAAAGGAAGGGAAAGGAGTATGACAAAATAGGCTATAAGCGAATGTTGGTACAAAGGGGGATATGTGAAGTAACATGAACCAGGAGAAGGAAAGATCGTGACTAAGATTGAATATGCTTTATACAGGTCGTACAAGGGTAGTTATGTTACCTATGAATATTTATATGCTAGGGATGAGACCAAGCGAATACTTAATGAGAAAAGTTTGGATTCAGTAATAACAGTACGGTTACAATATTCTGGGTGCATTAAGGAAAGACGTAAAGATGGTTTAAGCTAAATTACCGAGACAGAATTAGTACTAAGGGCAAACAGGACATGGCTATAGTTGAACCAAAGATCTATCCCGATACCGGTTGTAAGATAAGAGAGGCCAAGACAAAGTAAAACATAAGGATTAGTGAAGCCACGCTAAGGTATTTTTTTTTGGGCTAAGTTGAGTACCTTCGTATATTCGTGTAAAGATTGCAACATCATGTGTGACAGGAAAGTTGAGAGCAGGATCTGAGCAAAGGGACAATAGAAGAGTTTGAATTAAAGATAAAGAGACGACACGAGATAATGTGCCTAGAATGTTACAAGTTGAGTAAAGGGGATTATAAGATAATTTAAGCAAGATGATCAGAACTAGCTGGTTACTAAAAGATGGTGAATTTATGTGTCAAATTCTTTCAGAATTATACCAGCTGATGATTGTTAAAGCAGGGAGCGGTTATGTAAAGTTATTATATGAGGGGACTCCATCGCTACTTGATAACTAACTCCAAAGATAGAGGCTAAGAGCAAAAGGTAGAGTGACAGTTAAAAGTCTTTTAAAGGAGTCGAGAAGAAATACATGAGGCGGAAAATTCCAGAATATGGACTTCATGACAAACTTACCTCGCACTCTACGGAAGTATGACTCTATATGGATTAGGGTGGATGGGTGGACGACATCAGCCCACCTTCTTCCAGTCAGGACCAGTCATCCAGTTAAAGGCTATGCGAAAGTATATAGGGAGACTTCATGAAGTTCTCACATCTATGATCTCAGACAGAGGGGCTCAGTTTACAGCTAACTTCTGGAGATCACTCCAGAAGGGATGAGGTCACAAGTGAATCTCCATATAGTATGTCACCCTCAGACTGACGGACAGACCGAGCGTACTATTCAGATGCTAGGGGGTATGCTGCGGGCCTGCGTTATTGATTTCAGAGGTAGTTGGGACGCTCATTTGCCACTTATGGAGTTTGCCTATAATAATAGCTACCATCACGGCATCCGGATGGCACCGTACGAGGCTTGGTATGGCGAAAGTGCGGATCACCCTCTTTGGCGGTTTGATGTTGAGAAAAACTAAGTTAATCAGCCCAGATATGACTCAGCACGAGTGGGTATTCTTGAAGATATCACCCATGAAAGGTGCAATGAGATTTGACAAGAAGGAGAAGCTTAGCCCGAGGTATATTGGACCTTATTATATTGTTCGTAAGGTAAGCAAGGTTGCCAGTGAATCGGACCTACCCTTTGATCTGGAAGCAGTACACCCAGTGTTTCATGTGTCTATGCTTCGCAAATGTATTGGTGACTCTTCTAGGGTATTCTCTGTGGATGATGTCTAGGTAACGGAAGAGCTATCGTACGAGGAGAACCCTATAGCCATACTGGATCGTCAGGTGAGAAGGTTATGTACTAAAGATGTGGCTCCCGTTAAGGTATTGTGGCGGAACAATAACAGGGAAGAGATGACCTGGGAAGCTAAAGAGGAGATGAAGAAGAAGTATCCCCACTTATTTCCTATGCCTACAAGTAATCTAAATTCCTAGAGTGGTTATGTTGGTTGATAAATAAACTGTATGTGGTAGCTATAAAAGGAACTCCCCCGAAGTGCCTATAAGACCCTGTAAGACTAGTTTAACATTCGAGGATGAATGTTTCTAAGGGGGAAGGATGTTACACCTTGGAAAATTTCGCGTTATCAAGACTGTGGACGGCTTAGTATGAGCTCGGGGAGAGCGAGTTACACAAGGATTATGGATGAAGATTATGTTATCCGAGCATAAGAACATATATATATGACATTTGGAGAGTGTATGGAGTAAATCGGTTAACATGATCACTCGATGATAGCCCTCGAAACCATGAATTAAGGTGGGGCCCACATGTCGGGATTTTATAAAGGACATATGAAGAGATATATGGGTAGTACATGTGAAGTTGAGCAAGTCCTAAGAAGGACCCATAAGCCAAAAATAAGTGTAAGCCCTCCAAAAGGACGATTTAAGAAAACGTTTCCGGGTGATGTGACTTCGAGGGGCCAAAACAGTATTATGAGTTTGGAATTTGGGAAAACTCCTAGAATGAAAGTTGTATATAATTGAAATAAATTTCCAACCATAGGTCGTGGGTTCACAGGCAACATCGGGATAAGGAGATATGGACGTTTTAAGGCAAAAAGGTCAGTGGGCCAGGCCCAACCCGAGCCCAACCGGGTTAGGCCCATTACCCACACCTTTTTAAGTACAATTTCAGCCTTTTCTCCTCATTTTTCATAACAAAACACCCAGAAAATTCTGGAGAAAAAGAGAGAGGAGAGCCTAGAGAGAAAAATCAATTTTGACCAAAATCTGAGCCCCGAATTCCGAAGCCCATGAAGAGAAAAGTGTCGTACGTCGCGTTGCCTTCAATTTGAGCTAAAAATCAACCAAGAATAAGAGGGTGGACGTGGTGGCTGCACACTGGAGGTAAGATTAAGGTTCCTTTTCATCATTAACAAGTTTATTCAGAGTTTTAACGGATTAGAACGGAGGGAATAGTGTGATAAATTCGTTTGTTGGTGTTGTCGGATTATGAATTTAGGCTCGAAGAGAAATTTGGATAAAAATATATGTATTTATTTTGTAGGATATTGAAGATGTTGTTAACGTGTGGATTGTTGGTATAGTTTATGAATTTGAAAGAAAGGAATGTGTTGTTGTTGTTTTCTTGAACTTGGAAGGTTTCGGGTTGCATTGTATATTGGATGGGCTATTTTGAATATTGTATGGATTATCCGAAGTGTTCTTGAGTCTTGTTGAATGTTCTCGGGTTAGTACTTGAACGTGTGGATATTGGTGTTGGCTTGATCGTATGAGGTTGATTTGAATATAAGTGAAATGTTGTCGAATTATGTTGAAAAGAGTTACTAACGTTAGAATGCACTCTGAATTGATTGTTGATGTTGCTAATATGATTGTTGGTATTGTTGTTGATGATTTGGCCGAGTTGAATTCTCGGGGTTGTTGAATTTATAGGGGAAATGCTGCCCAAATTTCTGTAAATAAAGTGCTAGCTTGGGAATGGATTCCTAAGTACCTATGGCTAATGTTTGGTGTCTAATGACGTTATTGTAGATCTTGGGAAGCCCGAGACTTAAGTTCGGATTAGCTTAGGAAGCGGTCGAGGTATGTAAAGGTTACCCTTTCTTTCTTTTGGCATGTCTTAGATGTAAGCAAGATATGATACGAGCCTTGGGGGTAACTCTATTCCTAAGATCTGAGCATGTCTACGATTCTTATTCACTTCTTAATATTTGCACTCTTAATGTAGTCGAGCTATTGCCCTCGGGTCTTTTATATGTCTGGATAATGAATGTTGCATAAAGAGATTTTATTCCTAATGTGTTCTATAACGTATAATGTCCCTA
This sequence comes from Lycium ferocissimum, assembly GCF_029784015.1. Classification (NCBI taxonomy): domain Eukaryota; kingdom Viridiplantae; phylum Streptophyta; class Magnoliopsida; order Solanales; family Solanaceae; genus Lycium; species Lycium ferocissimum. The sequence goes on along the minus strand of NW_026727049.1, from coordinate 23,253 downwards.
ACTTTCATAAATGGTCTCGGATTGCTATGATATGTTCATAGAGAATTCCATAATGAATAATGCCCGTAACTTTCATAGGCGGGCTCGGATTGGCTTAATACATGTTTATGATCCCTGAGACGTTATGTGACATATTTCGTAATGATATTTCAAGAGTCCTAAGTGTGACTATTATTCGGATACTCGAGCGTTGATTTGTCTACTTATCTATTGAGTCTGAGATGATGATTTGTATGCATATGGTTTTTCACTACTCTGCTCGTGCTAGCTGTTATTACTTCTTTCACTGCGTCCCGGGCCAGGGCATGTATTCGTGCACAACTCCACCGCATTATTCACCGCGTCCCTCGGCTAGAGGGCGGGGCACGTTATATGTATATGATGATCTTCACCGCGTCCCTCACTAGAGGGCCGGGGCACGTTATATGATATGATGATGATATGATGCTATGGGAGAGGCGGCCAGGATGGCATATGATGACTTCATTCACCGCGTCCCTCACTAGAGGGCCGGGGCACGTTATATGTATATGTATATGATGATTTTATTTACCGAGTCCCTCACTAGAGGGCCGGAACACGTTATACATGCATATGTACTTGATGATTATTTGCTTATGTCACTCAGTCCCATAATGGGCTGGATATGCTATTGATACGCATGATTTATGTTTCAGAGGCAAGCCTTATGATTTTCTATGCTCCTTATTTCAGTATGATCCTGTTTACTGTACTTCATGCTTTACATGCTCAGTACATATTCCGTCGACCCGCTTTCTTCGGGGGGCTACGTTTCATGGCACGCGGTGTATACGGATGAGTAGAGGATATTAGCGAAGATGTTCCGGAATTTGGATTGGCGAGCTCCATTTCTTCCCGGAGTGCTGCCGAGTCAGAGTGTCTATGTTATGGTATCTTGATTTATGTTAGAGACTTTGCATACAGAGTAATGTATATAACATGTCAATCTTGTAAGCGGCTCTGTAAGCCGATGTATCATGATGCATTACGTTACAGATTTCATATGATTACAGCTTTTACTTGATCTGAGAGGGACGAAAAGCATGTTTTTTTAAGCTTACATTATGCATTCATTTCATGATTTAAGAGTCCAGTAAGATTATGAGTATCACGAGGATCAGCGGGTTCGCTCGGCCCTAAGTAAGGGTCGGGTGCCCATCATGCCCTATCAAAAGTTGGGGTGTGACATTATTTGTATGGCGTCCATGTTGATATTTATACAGATCATAAGAGCCTCCAGTATATTTTCAAGCAGAAGGAATTGAATTTGCGGTAGAGGCGATGGTTAGAGTTGTTGAAAGATTATGATGTTAACATCCAATATCATCACGGGAAAGCAAACGTTGTGGATGATGCTCTTAGCTGTAGATCCATGGGAAGTTTATGCGATGTTCAGCCAGAGAAAAGAGAGTTAGCTCGTGAGCTCCAACAATTAGCTAGCCTAGGAGTTCGGGTAGTGGACTCACGCACTATGAGAGCTACCATTCAGGATTCAGCGGTCTCGTCACTAGTGGTTAAAGTGAAAGAGTGCCAGTATGAGGATCCCATGCTAGTTCATTACAAAAATACACTCCCTCAGAAGAAGAAGTCATCCTTTGAGATTTTGGGAGATGGAGTTCTCCGATGTCGAGGCAGGTTGTGTGTTCCCGACGTCGTAGGGTTACGTCGATAGATTTTGAAAGAAGCCCATTGTTCCCGTTATTCCGTTCACGCCGGAGCAACGAAAATGTATCATGATCTTAAATCTATATATTGGTGGAATGGGATGAAGAAAGATGTAGAGGAATTCGTGGCCCAATGTCTTAATTGTCAGCAAATGAAAATTGAACACCAAAAGCCCGGTGGATTGTTACAAGCTATGGAAATTTCGACTTGGAAATAGGAAGTAATTAACATGGATTTCATCGTAGGCTTACCCTATTCTCGACGAAAGTATGATTCTATATGGGTGATTGTGGATCGACTCATGATTCTCGACGAAAGTATGATTCTATATGGGTGATTGTGGATAGACTCACGAAGTCAGCTCATTTCTTACCGGTCAGAACTACATATGTAGCAGAAGATTATGAAAAGCTTTATGTTAAAGAGATAGTGCGACTTCACGGTGTTCTAGTATCTATTATCTCCGATAAAGGGACTCAGTTCACAACCAATTTCTGGAAAACTTTCCAAGAAGGTTTGGGGACTCAGGTGAGTCTTAGCACAACATTTCACACGCAGACTAATAGACAAGCTGAACGTACCATTCAGACCCTTGAGGATATTCTACGGGCATGTATATTGGATTATGGAGGTAGTTGGGATGATCATTTGCCGCTTATTGAGTTTGCTTACAAGAACAGTTATCATTGTAGCATCCAGATAGCCCCGTATGAGGCTTTATATGGACGCAATTGTAGATCTCCAATTGGGTGGTTCGAAGTAGGAGTGACCAAATTGATAGGGCCAGACTTGGTCCAGCAAGCTATAGAGAAAGTCAAGCTTATACAGGATTGATTATTAATAGCTCAGAGTCGTCAGAAGTCCTATGCAGATAATCGTCGAAGGGACTTAGAGTTCCAAGTGAAAGATTGGGTATTCTTGAAGGTGTCGCCAATGAAGGGAGTTATGATATTTGGCAAAAGGGGCAAGCTAGGCCCCGGTATATTGGACCTTATGAGATTGTACGCAAGGTAGGACAAGTGGCTTACGAATTAGATCTACCTCCGGGTTTAGAATCAGTTCACCTAATTTTCCATGTATCGATGCTTCGTAAGTGCATTGGAGATCCTTCTAGAGTTCTACCGGTAGATGATATTCAAGTCACCGAGCAACTATCCTACGAAGAAGTTCCCATTGCCATTCTAGATAGGCAAGTACGGAGACTCAGAACTAAAGATATAGCTTAAATTAAAGTTTTATGGAGAAATAATAATAGAGAAGAAGATATGAAATTTCGATACCCGCATTTATTTCCACCTCCAGAGGATACCCAGGCAGAGACGCCATTGTCCTCAGGTATGTAGTGCTTTCCTTGATGTTTTCCTGGTCGTGTGTGGCCATGGTTATTAATGTTGTTGTTGTAGCCCATTGAGGGGGTGTATTTTGGGTTGTTGTGACAGGATGGTAGTGCCGTTTTAGAGGGAAAACTCTGGCGAAATTTTTATAGAATCCCCAAGAACCTAACATTCGAGGACGAATGTTCCTAAGGGGGGAAAAATGTTACATCTCGGAAATTCCGGACTTGTTGCTTGAAAGTAGACTAATGTGAGCTTAAGATGAACATGAAGTTCTTACGAGATTAAGGAGAGTATTAGATAGCTTAAGGCGCATACTATAAGATTTCGAAGTCATATGAATATGTGGAACTTAGTTGTTGAAGGAAGTGAAATGTAGGTCATGTTCGGAAAGGTTCTCGCTATAATTGAGCTAATGTTTATTTATAAATATCTTGAGGGGCTGCTATAGGGCCTATTTTATGATTAATGAAGTGTTATATAAGTGCCAAGAAGGTTCCACGAGGATTGGAAGTCAAACGAATCAACGAGAATGAAATTCGAAAATTCCCAGTTGTACAGCCATTTGTACGGACCGTATAAATTATACGGCCCGTATAATGGTCCGTAGATTGCTTCCAGAGAAGGGTGAAACCTGGTGAGATTATACGGTCTAATTATACGGACCGTATAAATTATACGGCCCGTATAATTAGCCGTATAATCGGGTCGGGTCAGAATTTTCTTTTTATAAACATGGACGACCCTCACTTCATTTTTCATTTCCCACTTTCTCTAAACTCTTCACAGCTCTAAAACCCTTCTCCAACCATATTTCACCCAAACCCAAGAGATTACAAAGATTAAATAGCAAGAATCAAAGTGTTCATGCGTTAGAAGGCTTCCTAGGGTTGGTAGATTTCAATATTTACTTGGGCATTGTAGCTAGGGTTTTTGAACAAGTTGATAGCTGCTCCAAAGCTTGTTCCTATGGGATAAAAAGATTTCTCAAGCTCGATGGTGAATGTTAAATAGTTAAGAAGACGACGAGGTTTGTAAGGCTAACCCTTCTTTCATTAAGCCATGCTTCCTTTGCTATAGATCTTTACATGGGTTCCAAAATGTTCTCCAAATGACTCCATCGTTAACATTACTAAAGTACATGTCTCTCAATATTCTCATGATGCCATTGCCCCCTTTATATGACAGTTGATCCTCTAAGGAAAGATGTAACGAAACGAAAACATGGATGATACTTATGGACTAGTATGTGTACGTGTATAAGTATGAATGGCTATTATGTAAAACCGAGCTTATATGGCCGGGTACGGTATTTATCGCGCGCACACCACTGTAGTTGGGTACGGATAACACTGGAGGGCTAGATATGTATAACACCGAACCTTATCATGGTCGGGTATGTAAGACACCGAACCTATTATGGTCAGGTATAATACTCCTAAATGTATGAATGTATGAAATGGAAGTTTTCCCGTTAGCAAGAGGGTAAGTAAATATGACGAACGTCGCTAGAGGTATACCTAGCTCTTTCATTTCATGATTTATCTATCTTATGCTATTTCTTATGCTTTCATTATGTTGTTCATCATGCTTTACATACTCAGTACATTATTCGTACTGACGTCCTTTTGTTTATGGACGCTGCGACATTCCCGCAGGTGGACAGGGAGACCGACTTTATCCATAGATTTCTTGTTCAGGGACTGCATAGTGGAGCTCCATTTCATCCGGAGCTACAGTTGTGGTATTATACTTTTGTGTACATACATATGGGCATGGCGGGGTCATTGTCACACCCTTAATCCGATAGGGTGCGATGGGCACCCGACCCTTACCTAGGGCCAAGCGAACCCGCTGACTCTCGTGACACACATAATCATATTGGGCCCGCATAGCATAACATAAGTACATACTGAAAGATTTTCCAGAAAACCATATGCTTTTTACCTTTCTCGAATCAAATAAAATCTGTAACATATAAAACTTATAATACAATGCGTAATAATACATCGGCTTACATAGCCGCTTACATGACCGACATCTTATACCCACGACACTGCCTGCAAAGTCTCTAACACAGAACATGAAACCATAACATAATGATCTGACTCGGCAGCACTCCGGAGAAAATGGAGCTTGCCAATCCCGCTGGAACATCTTCTACTAATATCTTGACTCACTGGGTGTACTCGCGGCATGAAATGCGGCCCCAAAGAAAGGGGTCGTATGGAAAATGTGCGAGTATGTAAAGCATGGAATACATTAAACAGAATCATAACCGGACTGAGAAGTACAGACAGACATAATCATCAGAAATCATAGACTTGCCTTTAAAACATATCTCGTACATATACATATACTTATAGCGTGTCCCGGCCCTCTAGCGAGGGACTCGGTGGGTAAAATCATATCATTACCATATCATCGTATCATCGAACATATATACCATACCCAGCCCTCTAGTGAGGGACTCGGTGAATAAGGTCATATAATCATCGTATCATATTATCATGTCATCATATCACATCATCATATATATATATATACCGTACCGGCCTACAGCGAGGGACTCGGTGAAGTGATCATATACGGCGATACCCGGCCTACAGTGAGGGACTCGGTCGCACCCCCCTTTCGGGGCGAGTGGATAACGTACCCGGCCCTTTCGGGACTCGGTGGAGTCATCATACGTATACCGTACCCGGCCCTCTAGTGAGGGACTCGGTGAAATATCATATCAACTGTGCACGAATACGTACCCGGCCCGAGACTCGGTGAATGATGTCATAGTAGGCACGAGCGAGTAATAAGAAGCCACATACACGGACACACAATTCATCTTTGAAGCTCAACAAATAAGTAACGAGATCAACGCTCGTGTCACGTAATCATAGTCACATTAAGTTCCTTCCGAATGTTACCCGGAACATATCAAATAGAGCTTCGGAAATCATAGTTACGTATTAAAATCATATGCATACGAATTCTCATTTCATACATTTACACGGATTCCATAGAATCAATCAAAAGACTATCATTTAAAAACCGAGCCAATGGTCATAGTCAAATCCGGCTTTCTTTCGAATGGTACTGGAACTTATCAAATATAACCTTGCCATCATAGTTACGGATCGACATTATATACATACAATTCTCATTACGATTTAACAAATAAGCAAGTAATCGTACTCGGGGTCGAGGTGATAGTCATTTAAGTCCTCTCCAAAAAGTCGTCAGAACTATACAGGGGAAAGTCTCGCGGGCCCCCGGACAAGTATCCAACCAACCCGAGCCTGCCTATGAACATTATAGCCTTAATACACTAAAGAACCTCCTACAGACATATCGAAGCGATCCGAGCCTTTTCATGAAAGTTACGGGCGTTCGTAGTTACCGACTCTCTTACGGACCCATTCTTTTATGCACATTCATAATTAATCATACACAAGGCATAAGAATCATAATTTAACTACGTTACGAACACGGATATCAAGAAGCACATAAGAATCATGAACATGCTCGGATCGGAAGAGTAGAGTCACCTCGGGGATCATATCATAGCCTAATTTAACTAAGACATGCCAAAGAAGGAATGGTGAGCTTTACATACCTTGGCCGCCCCCTAAGCAAATCCAAACTTACGCCTCGGCTTCTCACTATCCACGATAATGTCATTAGACATCCGACATTAGCCATAGACATTAAAGACCCCAATTCCAAGCCATCACTTTATCTACAAAAATTCCGGCAGCATTTCCCCTATATATTCACCAACCCCGAGAATTCATCTCGGCCAAATCTTCAACAACAACCAAACCAACAACCATACTATCAATATTCATAAATGATTCAAAACGCATTCTATCATTAATAATTCCTTTCTACACAATTCGATAACATTTCATTTATATTCAACTAAACTACATACGATCAATTCAATACCAATGCTCACATATTCGATTACTAATCCGAAACCATTCAAGCAATATTCAAGAACTCTTTAAGCAATCCATACAATATTTCCAACAATCCAATTAATGCTCTACTCACCCGAAACATCGACAATTGCAATAAGGCAACAACAATGCATTTCCTTCTTCCAAATTCATCAACTACATCAACAATTCCCACGTTTGCAACATTATTTCCTTAATTTTAAGAAAACATACTAAAATCACATTAAGCTCCAAATCAGCCCACACAACTATAACTTCAATTTGGATCATTAACCCTTCATTTTCATCACATAGAACCCACAACACAACATTCTAAACGTACCACATGAAATTAGTCCTTCACTTCTACATTATCACACATGCACGGCCACACACACACACCATATTTTCATGAACTTCACTTACTTCTACATATCACAACACGCACAAACACCCATAAAACATGTAAAGAAGATTAATCCTCACCTTCTTTGCTCAACTTTCTCCACTTCGGCCAAGGTTCCATTTGCAAGAGCGGATGATCTTCTTGTTCCATTAACTACTCCACGTCGATGAGGACCTTCCAATTAGTAGGAAAGCTAGGAGGAAAGAATTTTCCTTGGTCAATTCACCATGGCACCACCTTCGGCCAACCATGGACGAGTGCCTTCTCTTCCTCTTTCTTTTCTCTTTCTTGAATTCTCTTGGCTTTACAAAATAATGAATAAGTCCCATGTATTCATCCCTTGTTCATATATATATATATAGCTATAGGCACATGACTAGTCATCTGCACTCTTGGCCGTTTTTCCCCTTCTTTTTTCTTTCTCCCTTTTTCTCTAATTTTCTAGAAATTTCCTTAAGTGAAAATGATAAAGATGATTTAATTATCATCTTATGCTTCCATAAATAATAACCACATGTGGCCCTATGGCCCACTCCACCTTGGCCTTTAATTTCATGAACTTTTAACTTTCCAAAATTCATTTTTAACCCCAAATTTTCTTTAATATTTCCATTCAATAAAATCATAAACGACTTGTACCTTAAAACAAAGTTCTAAAATATCCCTGTCGTTAACTTTCCGCAACTGACTCGGAATATCCCATTGCACGAAATGCGGAATATAACATCCTTCCCCCCTTTAGAACATTCGTCCTCGAATGTTCAACTAGTCTTACGGGGTCTCATGCGCACCTCGGGGGAGCTCCCTTTTTTGTAGCTATCGCCTACAGCTCATTCATCGATCCCTTAGTTCGACCATAGTCGCGTTTCATCTGTCTTCAGTACTAATTCTATTTTGGCAACTGGCTTAAACCATCGTTACATCTTCCCGTAATGTACCCAAAAGATCACAACTGCATTGTCATTACTAAACCTTCACTCTTCTTTATCAAATATTTACTTAAACTCATTCTTAGCATACCAGTACTTCAGGGGGGCATCGCTATCCTTCCTGCTATCTCTTACGCTATTCGATACCATCCTCTGATCATACTCTTTTCCTTATACATGTCCATTTTCTAACGTCCTGTCGTTCAAGGTTTCTACGAAAAATCCTCACATCGCCTTAAATACCATCCTCGCTCATCCACTTATTGCCGATTTTCGATCTTACTAACCTACCTCGGAAAGGGGTCTCATTTGCGACTTAAGTGTCCATATCAAACAGATTACCGTGTCCATTGTTCCTACCTCATTCTTGCATTTCTCTCACCCGCTTCCCCCCTTTAGGGGTGTACTTATTCCATTATCCGTTTATACTTCGCCTCATGTCCTTATTTCCAATCTTAATTAGACAACACTTTTGTTCCGACGGTAAGCGTCCAAAGTCCTCTTGAAATTTTATCTTTATCTCAACTTATCCCGGGTATTTCCCTTAGTATCCCCTTATCATTTCTCTCACTTATGCCTATCCCTTATTTTGCACGCGAGGGATCTTATGCTACCTTTTGCGTCACTCGTAACACACTTCTTCTACATAGTCCTTCTCTCGTTTTCAAAACGTACTCTATTCACTCACATTCATCCGTATCATCCCGGTCATTTTCTAACATTCGTTCTACTTCGTTTCCCATCTTTCTATAACTTGGCCTTTCACAAATCCGTCACTTATGGTACTTATGCCCTCCGTTTCACACATCATAACCTATTACTACACTATTGTCTCGCTTCCTTCTTATTCCTTATTTCCGTTAACTCCTCTTCTTTACCGACCTGATCCGCCCATCCTATGCGATTCCTTAAGGTTTCTGCTCACTTCGCAGATTCTAATCTTCCTTAGATTACTCTACCTCCTCATTGGCTTCTTGCGTCGAAATTTGTAAGGATTTCAAAAAAACTTCTCGGGGGGGGGGGGGGGGGGGCCCATCCTAAAATTGCTCTCACTCCAGCACGCTTAACCTTAGGACTCCGATGAAATACAGCGTGTTAATGCTAATATAACCGTGTCTACCTCATCGCATGACCTTTATCACATAATGAGCAATTGAAGCCTTAACGTATTCCAAAATGTCCTCGCAACACACCTCACCACTATTTTATCAATACGTTCTTATCCGTCTCAATTTTTTTTTTTCATACCCTTATCTTACTCGTGTCATTACTTCCCGTGACTATAACCTCATCATATTTTTCTCCTACCTATCGATCCAGTCGATGTCTTAATATATCACTTTATCCGAACCTACCAGTGCTTTTCAAAATCATCTCTTAATAGCGCAGGCCCGTTCCAAATTCCTCATTACCATCTCTCCATCGACCTCCTATCACTGTTATCACCAATTCCGCAGTTAACTTATTCCTAAAGGGCAGCCATACTTCATAGTTCAGTCAAATTCCATCATTACTATTAATCATGTCTTTTTCAAAACACATTCCAAACTTATGTCTCATTTCCGTATTGTGTCTAGAAAAATTTCGGCAGAGTTTCCTCTGTATTTCTTACTATCCCAAAGCTCGCACGCGAGAAATACCAACGACGCCTCACGGTGGCCATCATCATACATACATATCATATCATATCACATCGTATAATAGCCACACAGGCTCTCAATATTCATAAAAAGTCCGAAAATATTAGACTTACCTCATATGCTCATCACGACTACACGTGTTAAACTTTCTTGCTTACTTTCCTTTTCAATGTTCAACTTCACATTTCAATCGTACGTCAATACCTTACTCGACATATATCTTTCGCACCTTTGCTTACTCGCGTGCTTTTTAACTTCCGATCTCGTCGCGCGCCTCCTTCGATCAATATCGTTCTTCGAAATCAAAAGTTAGTATCGGAAGTCTCATTTCCTATGACTTGGATCTATGGCACGATCTAAGAGGTGAAAGAAGAGTAACCACCCTAGATGCCCCATAGCCTCCTGTTTATAAATGTGGCCGGCTTCACACCATAAACAGGACTCTACAGGACTCTCGTACATATACATATACTTATAGGGTGTCCCAGCCCTCTAGTGAGGGACTCGGTGGGTAAAATCATATCATTACCATATCATCGTATCATCGAACATATATACCGTACCCGGCCCTTTAGTGAGGGACTCGGTGAATAAGGTCATATAATCATCGTATCATATTATCATGTCATCATATCACATCATCATATATACATATATCAGTACCGACCTAGCGAGGGACTCGGTGAAGTGATCATATACCGTGCCGCCCTCTAGTGAGGGACTCGGTCGTGCCGACCGCCTTTCGAGACTCGGTGGATAACGTACCCGGCCCTTTCGGGACTCGGTGGAGTCATCATATGTATACCGTACCCGGCCCTCTAGTGAGGGACTCGGTGAAATATCATATCAACTGTGCATGAAGACGTACCCGACCCGGGACTCGGTGAGTGATGTCATAGTAGGCACGAGCAGAGTAATAAGAAGCCACATACACATACACACAATTCATCTTTGAAGCTCAACAAATAAGTAACAGATCAACGCTCGTGTCACAGAATCATAGTCACATTAAGTTCCTTCCGAATGTTACCCGGGAACATGTCAAATAGAGCTTCGGAAATCATAGTTACATATTAAAATCATATGCATACGAATTCTCATTTCATAAATTTACACAGATTCCATAAAATCAATCAAAACAGACTATCATTTAAAAACCGAGCCAATGGTCATAGTCAAATCCAGTTTCTTTCGAATGGTACTCGGAACTTATCAAATAGAACCTTTCCATCATAGTTACGGATCGACATTATATACATACAATTCTCATTACAGATTTAACAAATAAGCAAGTAATCGTACTCGGGGGTCGAGGTGATAGTCATTTAAGTCCTCTCCAATAAGTCGTCAGAACTATACAGGGGAAAGTCTCGCGGGCCCCCGGACAAGTATCCAACCAACCCGAGCCTGCCTATGAACATTATAGCCTTAATACACTACAGAACCTCCTACGGACATATCGAAGCGATCCGAGCCTTTTCATGAAAGTTACGGGTGTTCGTAGTTACCGACTCTCTTACGAACCCATTCTTTTATGCACATTCATAATTAATCATACACAAGGCATAAGAATCATAATTTAACTACGTTACGAACACGGATATCAAGAAGCACATAAGAATCATGAACATGCTCGGATCGGAAGAGTAGAGTCACCTCGGGGATCATATCATAGCGTAATTTAACTAAGACATGCCAAAGAAGGAATGGTGAGCTTTACATACCTTGGCCGCCCCCTAAGCAAATCCAAACTTACGCCTCGGCTTCTCACAATCCACGATAATGTCATTAGACATCCGACATTAGCCATAGACATTGAAGACCCCAATTCCAAGCCATCACTTTATCTACAAAAATTCCGGCAGCATTTCCCCTATATATTCACCAACCCCGAGAATTCATCTCGGCCAAATCTTCAACAACAACCAAACCAACAACCATACTATCAATATTCATAAATGATTCAAAACGCATTCTATCATTAATAATTCCTTTCTACACAATTCGATAACATTTCATTTATATTCAACTAAACTACATACGATCAATTCAATACCAATGCTCACATATTCGATTACTAATCCGAAACCATTCAAGCAATATTCAAGAACTCTTTAAGCAATCCATACAATATTTCCAACAATCCAATTAATGCTCTACTCCACCCGAAACATCGACAATTGCAATAAGGCAACAACAATGCATTTCCTTCTTCCAAATTCATCAACTACATCAACAATTCCCACGTTTGCAACATTATTTCCTTAATTTTAAGAAAACATACTAAAATCACATTAAGCTCCAAATCAGCCCACACAACTATAACTTCAATTTGGATCATTAACCCTTCATTTTCATCACATAGAACCCACAACACAACATTCTAAACGTACCACATGAAATTAGTCCTTCACTTCTACATTATCACACATGCACGGCCACACACACAACACCATATTTTCATGAACTTCACTTACTTCTACATATCACAACACGCACAAACACCCATAAAACATGTAAAGAAGATTAATCCTCACCTTCTTTGCTCAACTTTCTCCACTCGGCCAAGGTTCCATTTGCAAGAGCGGATGATCTTCTTGTTCCATTAACTACTCCACGTCGATGAGGACCTTCCAATTAGTAGGAAAGCTAGGAGGAAAGAATTTTCCTTGGTCAATTCACCATGGCACCACCTTCGGCCAACCATGGCCGAGTGCCTTCTCTTCCTCTTTCTTTTCTCTTTCTTGAATTCTCTTGGCTTTACAAAATAATGAATAAGTCCCATGTATTCATCCCTTGTTCATATATATATATATAGCTATAGGCACATGACTAGTCATCCGCACTCTTGGCCGTTTTTCCCCTTCTTTTTTTCTTTCTCCCTTTTTCTCTAATTTTCTAGAAATTTCCTTAAGTGAAAATGATAAAGATGATTTAATTATCATCTTATGCTTCCATAAATAATAACCACATGTGGCCCTATGGCCCACTCCACCTTGGCCTTTAATTTCATGAACTTTTAACTTTCCAAAATTTATTTTTAACCCCAAATTTTCTTTAATATTTCCATTCAATAAAATCATAAACGACTTGTACCTTAAAACAAAGTTCTAAAATAGCCCTGTCGTTAACTTTTCGCAACTGACTCGGAATATCCCATTGCACGAAATGTGGAATATAACAGTCCTGTCCCGTCTATGTGATGTTACATACTCTCTTTAGAGGCTCGTAGACCGCTGTATATAGCTAGGTGTCCTTTGGCCTTGTCGGCCCACATTTTGTATATCATTTTGTTAGCCTCGTCAACTTGTTTATATGGATATGGGCATTGTTGTTGATGACGATATAAATGTGTTGTTGCCCAATGAGATTAGTACTATTGATGTATGGAAATTATGAGTACACCATGTGGCTCACCTAGATGTGAATATAAAAGTACGATAAGAGGTGCTCGGGTAGGTTAGCACCGGGTGCCCGTCAAGGCCCTCCAGTTGGGTCGTGACAAAAGTGGTATCAGAGCAGTTTTGTCCTAGAGTGTGTGTACGAGCCGTGTCCAGAAGAGTCTAGTTTATGGGTGTGTTGCGTGCCACACTTATACACAGGAAGAGCGCGGGCTTTTTTAGGAATGAATGACCTTCTTTCTTCTTTGATCGTGCGATAGAGCCATAATATAAGGATTTCTCTTTCCTTAACCATGTATTATGTATTTCGAAATGCTCAAAGAGGAAAGCAACGGCGGCCAAAAGGGCAAGACAAAAGGGCAGAAAAGCGGGCCGAAAGAGTACCGCCAACGGTTATAGAGGAGGGTGAGTCCTATAATGCAGCTTAATCTTAGTCCTCTCGCTCATTGCCCATTTCTGAGGAGCATGAGAGAGCCTCAGCCCCAGCTCCTCCACCAGATGCTTCGGGCCAAGATATGAAAGAGGCCATTCATTTATTGACTCAGTTGGTTACCGCTCAGACCCAGCGGCAAGGTACAGGTCAAGGTGATAGGGCTGTTAGTGCAAGAGCCCATGATTTTATTTGCTTAAACCCACCGAAATTCTTCGGGTCAAAGCCGGATGAGGACCCTCAGAGCTTTATTGATGGGATGTTGAGGACACTTCGGTTAATGCATGCTTTAGATGTTGAATCGGTAGAGTTAGCATCCTATAGGTTGCGCGATGTCGTGGTTCATTGGTATACGATTTGGATGGCTTCAAGGGGAGTTAATACACCTCCCCTGGTATGGCAAGAATTTGTGGATGCCTTCCTCCGACATTACTTGCCTCTAGAAGTTCAGCGGGGTAGGGCTGATAAGTTCTTAAATCTTCAGCAAGGAAGTATGAATGCTTTAGAGTATAGTCTCTGCTTCAATTCTTTGGCTAGGTATGCTCCGGCCATGTTAGAGGACATGGGTGATTAAGTGCACGGATTTGTGAGTGGCTTGGGGCCACATTTGATGGATAAATGTTTGACTACGTCCCTTTAGGATAATATGGATATTTCACGCATTCAAGCCCATGCCTAGAATCTAGAGAAAAGCCAACAATAGCAAAGGAGTGAGCGTGAGCATGACCGAGGGTATAGCAAGAGGGCTAGATCTTCGGGTCCGATTAGTGAATTCAAAGGAGGGCAACGACAACAGTTTTCTAGGCATTCAGGCCTTTTTCTGATTAGTATGCCTCCACGGTTTACAGGCCAAAGATTTGATAGATCTACTTACTTCGGGCCGAGTTAGATTTTAGGGCCTCAGGTTCTCATTTCAGAGGTAATTCGAGTCAGGCGAGGCCACCCGTGCCATGATGTTCCAAAGGCGGGAAGTTACATTGGGGCCAGTGTCGACTGGGCTCAGAGGTTTTCTATACATGTGGTCGGCCAGGCCATATCATGCATGATTGCCCCTCGATTGGTGGTAGGGGTAGGGTCCAGCCTTCAGGATCGGCAGCCGGGTCTTCATCATCTATACGCCCTATGGGGAAAGGTTCCCAGGCACCAGTCAGCCATGGTATAGGTAGAGGCAGAGCTCCCAGTTCTAGTGGTCCTCAGCGCCGTATTTATGTTTTGGCTGGGCGACAAGATCTTGAGTCTTCCCCTGATGTCGTTACAGGTATATAGTTGGTATTTTCTCATGATGTATATACATTGATAGATTTGAGCTTCACATTGTCATACGTTACTCCATATATTACGGGTTGATTTGGGGTCAAACCGGAGTCAATGAAACCTTTTGAGGTATCGACACCCGTTGGTGAACCGGTAATAGGTAGTCGAGTATATAGAAATTGTGTAGTTATGATTTCTGACCATCGTACTATGGTTGATTTACATGAGTTAAAAATGGTGGACTTTGATATTATCATGGGCATGGATTGGTTTGCTTTTTGCTACGCCAATGTTGATTGTAAAATGAAAATGGTTCGCTTTCAGTTTCCGGGAGAACCAGTTCTAGAATGGAAAGGAAATACAGCGTCCCCGAGAGGTAGGTTTATTTCCTACCTCAAGGTAAGAAAAATGATCGCTAGAGGGTGTATTTACCACCTAGTTCGGGTTTAAGATGTAGGCTTTAATCGCCAACTCTTTAGTCCGTCCCCGTGGTGAATGAGTTTTCGGATGTGCTCCCGATGAGCTTCCGAGTGCCTCCCCCCCAAAGATATTGATTTCGCTATTGATGTGCTACCGAATACAAAACCAATATCCATTCCTCCTTATAGAATGGCTCCTGCGGAGTTAAAAGAGTTGAAGGAGCAGTTGAAGAACTTGCTTGAAAAAGGTTTTATTAGGCATAGTTCTTCCCCGTGGGGAGCACCCGTGTTGTTTGTGAGGAAGAAAGATGGATCCTTGCAAATGTGCATTGACTATCGGCAACTGAATAAAGTGACGATCAAGAACAAATATCTGCTTCCAGGGATTGATGATTTATTTGACCAATTGCAGGGTGCCAGGTGTTCAGGCCTTTTCAAGATTTGTTTGTGATCGTGTTCATCGATGATATCCTGGTATATTCTCGATCCGAAGTAGAACATCTGGATCATTTGGGTGCCGTCCTTAAGGTTCTGTAGACTTGTGAGTTATTCGCCAAATTTTCTTGGTTGAATTTGGCGACCTTTTTAGGGCATGTTATTTCAGCCGATGGTATTCGGGTAGATACCAAAAAGATTGAGGCCGTGAATGTCACGAACCGACTAGGGGGCCATGACGGGTACCTAAAGCTGATTACAGAGTACCACTCATTATGCTAATCATCTGTCACGACCCAACCCCGTAAGCCGTGACTAGTGCCCGAGCTGGACACTCGTATACACACCTGTTAACTATAATCAATCCACAACTAGCATAATAAGGAACTCATATATAAAAAGGCAAGACGTCGTCTCAAAACCGCCGCATATATATA
This sequence comes from Lycium ferocissimum, assembly GCF_029784015.1. Taxonomy (NCBI): domain Eukaryota; kingdom Viridiplantae; phylum Streptophyta; class Magnoliopsida; order Solanales; family Solanaceae; genus Lycium; species Lycium ferocissimum. The sequence goes on along the minus strand of NW_026727049.1, from coordinate 6,947 downwards.
TATATATATCACGCAACCTCGTCTCCCGGGAGTTACAAACATCACCGCATAACATCGCACACAAGCCGACAAGGCCGGCCATAATATAAGGGAACGTCCCGGCCATACACGAGCCAACAAGGCTACCATAACACACAACTTCCAATATATATATATATATATATCTACGTTAAGCCGACAAGGCTACGCCATTACACGCGACATCCCAAAACATATATATACGCAAGCCGACAAGGCCCCACTATGAATGGGAACGCCCCAAAATATAAGTCATACGTACAATCGAACCGAACAGAACTATATACAACCCACATATATGTCTACACCTCTAAGAGTGACAACAATAACATATAACGGGACAGGCCCCCGCCGTACCCCCGGATAAACACATATATACAATAAGCAGGATTCAGTACCAAAATCTAGGCTCCGGACAATGGAGCACTCCAACATAGCCGAGAATAGAAATCCTAAGCTGGCGGATCACCGAAGCGAGTATCTGTACCTGCGGCATGAAACGCACTTCCCGAAGACGAGGGGGATCGCACGGAATATGTACTGAGCATGTAAAGCATGAAATACAAAAATCAGATCATACTGAAATGAGTATAGAAAACTAGTACACTAACCAGAAAACCACAAGGCTTGCCTTTGAAACATAAATGATGCGTGTCAATATCATACCCATCCCGTTATGGGACTGAGTGATAGAAGTAGATAATCATCCTGTACATATGTAAATATAACGTGTCCCGACCCTCTAGTGAGGGACTCGGTGAATAAAATCATCATATGCCATCCTGGACGTCATCCCCGTATCATCATATCCTCATGTCATCATCTCATCATATAAATATACATATAACGTGTCCCGGCCCTCTATTGAGGGACTCGGTGAACAATGCAGTGAAACTGTGCACGATAACATACCCGACGGACTCGATGAAAGATGTAATAACAAAGATGCATCAGTAGTGAGCAACCATATGCATATAAATCATCTTTTGAGACTCAATAAATAAGTAGACTAATCAACGCTCGAGTATCGTGATAATAGTCATACTCGTCAATATCATTATGAACTATATCAAAATAAATCCTCGTGATCATAGCCATGTATCAAATTAATACGAGACAGTATAAAAGTTATGGTCATTAGGCATTATAGAGTTTTTCGGGAATAGAAACTTTCATGTATCATTTACTACCCGATCATATAGAAAGCTCAAGGGCAAGAGTCGATTATTTTAAGAATTCTAATATCAAGAAGTGAATAAGAATCATAAAACATGCTCGGAACTTGTGAATAGAATTACCCCAAAGCTCATATCGTTTCATACTTATATCTAGGACATGCCAAAAGAAAGAAAGGATAGACTTTACATACCTTTAGCGTTTACTCGCAACACAACACGTATACGCTGCCCAATAGTGTCTCAACCTATATTAAGATGTCAAAAACTACGATTAAACTATGAAGAGATTCAAAACGTATCCTAACGTTAATAATTCCTTTCGAGGTAATTAGACGACGTTTCGCTTATATTCAAACCAACTACATACAACCAAGCCAACATCACTAATCATGCATTCAAGTATCAACCCGAGACTATCCAAACATGACTCGAGGACATCCGACAGCCCTGCATAACACTCCAAAACAGCCCAACCAACACACAATACAACATATAATCTTCCAAATTCATGAACTATCCAACAACCACACGTTAACAACATCATTCACATAGATGCAAGAAACTATATTAACATCATATTAGCTTCTACAACAGCCCACAAACAATTACAACTCCAACTTGAACCATTAAACCCTTCATTCTCATCAAAAAATCCATAACAACAACAACCAAAATACTAAGTAAGATTAGTTCACCATTCCTACACAAAGCAGCCCTTACCGGCCTCTCAACACCAACATACATAGTTCCATGAATTTCATTCATTTCTGCATACTACAACACGTTCAAAACCACCCTTAATACATGCAAAAGAAAATTAAACCTTACCTTAACACTTAACCCTTCAATCGGGGAATTTGCAATTTGAAATAACACTTGTTTTGTTGCCTTAATGAACACTTTCTCATCACAATTGTCCTTCCAATCCATCTAGAACACCTTGAAAATCAATTAGGATCAAATCACAAGCTTGAAAATTCCCTCAAAGTTTAGCCATGGCCGAGAGCCTTTTTTTCTATCTCTAAGTTTTCTAAGTTTGTGAAGATGAAGAATGACTTCCTTAGTCATCAATTAGCCTTATATATGGTGCCTATATGTTGACACATGTCCCACTCATGGCTTGAGCCAATCAAATTTGGCCATCCATGGTGGACCCACACGACCATTAACACTTAATTAGCATTAGTTTAACATTAAAATAATCCCTAATCCCCACTTAATAATCTAATCATGATTAATTAACCCCTAATCTTCATTAATATTTCCACGCCAATTAAAATTTATAAGCAACTTGTGCATTAAAACAAAATCGGAGGTTAAAAGTCTCTACCTCGTATCCCAAAATAGTCTTGTCCTTAACTTGTCGCGATTAGCTTAAAATATCCCAATGTACAAAATACGGGATATAACATCCTATCTTTTTGTATGTCATGTTTAGACATATCGACCTCGAATGTTAAACTAGTACACATCTACTAACCATAATTAGTCCACAAAAGAACATATAAGAACTTATACATGAGAGAGTCCCTTTTATATATCATAACATATAGCTTTATTTATCAATCAACATAACCAAATTTAGGAGTTTAGATTAACACGGAGGCATAGGAAATAAGTGAGGATATTTCTTCTTCATCTCCTTCAAAAATATGCGCTTCCCAAGTCACTCCAAGATCCCGAATGGGTTGTTTCGCCACCAAAACTTTAACTAAAACCCACCAAATGCGCCTTTAGTACGCAATCTTCTCACTTGACGATCCGAAATAAGCTACGTGGTTCAAATCCTCGTACGATAACCCCTCTCACACTTGTCTTTTGACATCATCCACGGAATATCCCCACCCCATTAGTGGTCACCAGTGACATAAGAAAGTAAACATCATGTACATATGCATGCAACGTGTCTTGCTTGAGGATCGATAAGTAAAATCATCATATACATGTCATATAGCGTGTCCCTACCTTACGGGACAATGCGAATATAGTCCCAATATGCCTCGGCCGCCATCCCCATATCATCACATCATCATATACATATATATATATATATATATATAAAGTGATACCTTTGAACAATGAATACCCAATTGCCAATCCGGAACTCTGGACATGTCGAGGCCGGCACGATTAGCATGCGAGAAACCATATGCATATAAATCAACTTTAAGACTCGATAGATAAATAGACAAATCAACGCTCGAGTATCAAACGATAGTCATGAGAAATCTGTCACACCCTTAATCCGATAGGGTGTGATGGGCACCCGACCCTTACCTAGGGCCGAGCGAACTCGCTGACTCTCGTGACACTCATACCCCTACTGGGCTGGGCCCTTAAGTCGTGAATTGAAAACATAGCGAAAATTTTACAAAACATGTTTTTGGTCTTCCTTAACTCAAATAAAATTCGTAACCACAAGAAAGCTGTAATATAATGCATAACGATACATCGGCTTATAGAGCCGCTTACACAACCGACATGTACTATATACAACTCTCGTATAAAGTCTCTAACATAGAACAAATCGTCATGACATAATATCGACTCGACAGCCGCTCCGGAGGAAATGGAGCCCGCCAACCAGCCGGAACATCTTCTCGCTAACATCTTCGGCTTCATCCGGGTGTACCGCGCGGCATAAAACGCAATTCCCCAAGAAAGCGGGGTCAAGACGAATATGTACCGAGTATGTAAAAACATGGAGTACGTAAAACAAAAGGTCATAATCGAAGTAGGAATTACAGAAACAAGTACAATGACCAGAAAAATCATAAGACTTGCCTTTTAAAACATTTATCATGCATATACATGTATCGCAGGTAAAATCACATCATAATCGTGTCATCATATCATCGTACATATATCTGTTACCCGCCCTCTAGTGAGGGACTCGGTGAGTAAAATCATACCATAATCATGTATGCATATACATATATATATACCGTACCCGGCCCCCAGTGAGGGACTCGGTGAATAGCGTGTCCCGCCCCCGCTAGCAATCACTCGATGCCATCCCGGCCGCCATCCCCATCTCATCATATCCATCATATATATATATATATATATATATATATATATATATATATATATATATATATATATATATATATATCTCGTGCCGGCCTCTGAAGTGAGGGACTCGGTGAACAATGCAGTGGAATGTGCACGAATACGTACCCGGCCCGGGACTCGGTGAAAAATGCATTGAGGCATGCACGAGCAGAGTAGTGAGAAACCATATGCACATAAATCATTTCCAGAGACTCAATGAAATAGTACAAACGGACCGTCATTTGAAAGTCGGGACAAAAGTTATATCAAATATCTTTCGGACGTTACTCAAACATATCAAACGGAATTTTAGAAATCATAGCAACGTATCGAATCATAAGTATACGAATTATCATTTCGACTCAATAGATAAGTATATAATCATACTCGTGGTCGAAAAATAGTCATATTAAGGCTTTCAAACATAGGTCGTTAGAACCAAACATAGAAAGTCGCGGGACCCACGGCGAGCGTCAACCCAATCCGGTCCCGCCATGAAAGTTACAAACCTTATTCACTTTAGGACTTCCCACGAACATATCGAAGCGATCCGAGCCCTCGTGAAAGTTACGGACGTTCGTAGTTTCGGAATCGTTTAGAAACAAAATTCATTTGAAAACAAAACTTTCATGCAACTTTTGAAATTTAGTCATGCAAAAGACATAGAGCCATAATTTGACTACATTACGAATACGGATATCAAGAAAAAAATAAGGATCACAAACATGCCCGGATCGCAAGAATAGAGTTACCTCGGAGTGCGAGTCATAACTTACTTTCAACTAAGACATGCCAAAAGAAAGAAAGGTTGAGCTTTACATACCTCGTTTGCTTCCTACGCTAGTCAGACTTAAATCTCGGGCTTCCAACAATCTACAACAACATCATTTGGCATTAACCATTAGTCATAAACGCTTAAAAATCCACTTCCAAGCCATCATGTCACGACCCAACCCCGTAGGTCGTGACTAGTGCCCGGTCTGGGCACCCAAACACACCTATCAAACGCTATCACAAGGTATATCAATGCACATCCGAAACCCGAGCCGTCTTTTTTTCCCAAAAAAAATCCCGGGCGCCCCTTTGGGCGATGTACTAGGCCGAGTAAAACCCTTCCCCAAAAGGATCTCTCCCGCTCTTTCAATTCTTTAAATTTCCCCCGGCGTGCCATTCTATCCCAGGTTTGGAGAAAAAGGCCGAGTGCCCGGAAAAAACAAGGAAAACTCATCTCCCGGGGGGAAACTCAAGCTCATCTCGGGAATACATCTACAAATTCTTTAAACCCAAAGGGGACCGACCAAGAGTCGGTTTCGCCTATAAATCATGAACAGGGCCCTCGATGATAAATATACCCTTTTTTCCGATCTTTTTTCCCGCCTGAGGTAAAAATAAACTTACCCCGGGGAAAAGGTATTCCCGCCCACTTAGCCCGGGCCCCCCGGGAACTAAAAACGGACTATCTTTTTTTTGACAATCAACATTAGCATAACAAGAAGCTAGCCAATCCATACCCATAATCACGTCGAACCCCCATATCTAACTTACCGAGGGCCCTTAGTTGGGGGCGCGATAATCACCAACAATCTCTAAAACCCGATCCTATAAAACCCCTCCCCGGTGTAGCTACCTGGGGCCCCATCGACTCCGATTCTATCCCAATTTTATTAGCAACAAATGGAGAAAATATGATAAGTAGAACCAAAAATCAATCAATGCATACACATCTCGAGAGAAAAAACCCAAAAATATACCCGGACGACATTAGGCGACGCCCCCCGGGCCCCGCGGGGGTTTAAAGCATAAAAGCGGGTTTGGGGACCGCCAGGGAAACCCGAACTCCACCACGACCCCGGCTCGGGCCCGGGGGGATGCCGGGGGGACCCCGCCCCCCAGGGGGGAAAGGCCCCAGGGCGGAAAAAACCACCCCGATCCGGGACCGAGCCGAACCCCCGTAAACCTCTAACCGGGGCGCTCATCCGACGGCCCCCCACGGGCCCCAAGTAAAACACGCACCCGGGGGCGAAAGCACCCCCCCTCCCGGGGCCCCTCTCCCCGAGGAACACGGAGGTCCCGGGGGGTCCATCCGGGGCCGTCGGGAACCCCCCCTCCGGGCCCCGGGGGCCCGAAAAACCCCCCGGGGGCCCCCGGCCGCCCTCGAAAACCCGGGGCCAACGGGGCCCCCGGCCGGGAAAACCCGGGGGGGTGCCCCGTGGCCGGCCGGGGAGGGAATTCGGCCCCGCCGAGGCCGGTTTGCTCGAAAATCCCCGGATCACCCTCAGACCCCCCTCCCCTTGGGGGGCCCCCGTCATCAACCCCTATCGCCCACGCCCGCCCCTCCCCCAGGGGCCCCGGGGGCGGGCTCCGACGCGGGGGATATCCATACCTTTACCGAGCCGGGGCCCAAACCGCGCCTTTTCAAAAGAAGACCGATCCACCCCCCCCATATATTCCCCGGGATCCGGCCCTGCTTTGTTTCATACGGGCGCATATCCGGTCGTTTAATCAAACCTAAGCCGGACCCCCAACCGGCCCGCCCCGGGTACCCTTTAAAAAAAAAATCGATCTACCCCGGGTCCCCCACCTCCGGGAGGCAAAACGGGCCAAAAGCCTCCAAACCCCGCCCAACCCGGGCCCGGGGGGGGACTCTCACCTCCGGGGGCGCATCCAACGGCCCTTTGGTTGTTAAATTGGGTTAAA
>NW_026727048.1:0-36318 GCF_029784015.1 Lycium ferocissimum | reverse complement strand
ATATACATAAAGCTCATAAGCAACTTTAGCATCATTACTTTCGTCATTCATTACATCTATCCCTAGAGGATTACTCATCATATAAGGAATTTAGTACAATCGTAACATATCGAGAATCATGAGCTTAGTAGCTTTTAAAGATAGAATCATTTGGAGGACATCATAGGCTCATAGAAGAATAGATATTTGGCCAAAGAACCATGCCTTATGAAAGAAGGGTTAGCCTTACATACATCTTCGTTCAACTATTCTATCACTTGCACGTTCTCCTTCAAGGCTTACCTTTCTACCTTCATTAGAGTTATACTATCATTAGAAAATCGATAGCTTAGCATACATGACTAAAGCAAAAGAAAATTGGACAGCATCTCCTTTATTTATACGAATTACTCCATATCATATATCAACTCCCAAACATCAATAATAACATTCACAACATCATAACAATAGTCTTTATTCACCTACATTATCCATATTCCTCAATTCACTTCGAGTCATCCATATCCATGGTCACAGCACACTATTACATTCACTCATATACAATGTTTATCCCATGTTCTTAATATCATTTATAACATAACCATAATCGCAACATATCAATAATCATGACTCAATCCAAGCTATTACTCGAAAATGACACTATTCCCACATTCTTGACCCATTTTCTATATCTTTCTATAATCCAAGTGTTTCAACTTCTCAATACCTTAAACAACATGGAAATACCATAAAACTTGCCTTAAATGGTAGGAATGACCTTGGGTGGAAACACTTCACTCGAGCCAAACCCTAGTTTCACCTTAACTTGGATTCCTTGTCTTGGATGAACTTTAATGGATTTCTTACACTTGATTCTCTTGGTTTGATGAAGTTGATCACTAATATCTCTTGAATTCTTATGGGAGAAGCGTGGAGAAATGTTCTAGAGAGTTCTAAAGAGAAGGGGAGTGAAGGGGAAATGAAATGAAATAAACTTGGACCCCTTATTAATAATACAAAATCTGTCCCTCTTGGATTTCACGGACAAACATACGGTCCGTATAATTTATACTGACCGTATGTTTGGTCGTACTTTGGTCCAAGTGAGGGGTGCTAATGCTGGCCGAATATACGGCCAAACATACGGCCGTATGTTGGGCCGTATAATGCCCGGGGCTCCGAACTCGTTTTCGTCGACTCGTTTGATCTCCAATCCTTATGGAACCTTCTTCGACACTTGTTTATCACCTCATTAACAATCTAAGGGATGTTATAACTCTTCTCCAAAGCATCATTAAATCATCATTAACTTGTTACTCGTAAATACTTTCCGATACATATCGTATGCCTTGCCTTCTCTTGGCAAACTTTCTCCTCTTACCTCGAATGTCTTTGAAATCTCAATTAGGGTCATCAAATGTCATTCGTTACTTATTGCAATATCATATACTTCGTGCTCTTCGTTAGTCTATTCACTGTGCATTAACAGAAAATTTTCCGAGGTGTAACACTAGATGTCAAAATAGTGACAAGAAAGTTCAAGTCTTATCTTTGAAACCAACTTAATATTAAAAACCCACAAAAACAACACAGGACACAAGTAGTGGCAGTTGATGTATTGAACATTTAAGAGCGTAGAGGACCAACCAGAGGAAATAAGACATAAACCATGATCCTGTTTTGCTTAACTCCTGATCTGTAGACCTAAGAGATTTATCTAACTTCAAGGAAAATTGGTTTAATTGCTTTTAATCTTGTTCACCTAATTAGTTAACTAAGCTTCATATTATCAAGGGTGGGATTCACCCATTATGACAGTTACCATAGTAAACCAGTGATTAAATAGTGCCAAATAGGACTCAAGATTACACAAGACACTTAGACATATACAAAACAAGCACAATCTTTCTTTAAAACCTGAGTAAGCAATATAAGTGTTTAGATAGTTTATGCAGACAAACAGGACCTCCTAGATGAGATCAAGAACCTAAATTCCCCTTTTCTTTTAGACAACAAAGCACAGATGTAAATATCGGAGAACCAAACTAACTTAGTTGAACTAGTATACTTATTTTAACCAGTTTAGACAAAGTGTGGAAAGCAACGTAGACCATGGAATATGTTCTAAACTCAGTGTTCATTTAAAATCTTTTTGACAGAAAAAGGTTTAAACCACAGACAAGGGAAACAACTTTTGACACATGATGGCAACTCATAAATTCTACGGGTGATTTAATATACAGACTCCAAAAAGTTTGGTTAAACCACCATACTACAACCCCTCTCCCATTTTTTAGAAAATTAGAACTCTTCTCAAGTTTATGGACTTCAACTAACACAGACAATCATCTATTATCCAATACAAAATCATCACTTGTCATATTCAAAACCATTCTTGAGATATGATTACATTATATTAACCACTTATGTTCAAAATGACTTATGGACTACCAATCAAACCATATAACTATGTCTGAGTATTGAACCAAAGCAAACTGCCATAGAATAACCTAATCTAAACTAAAATACGAGCTAAACAGGGCACAACAGTTTTGGATCATAAAAAACAACAAAGAAACCAAATTTGATTTGTAAACAAGCTTAACACTGGCCAAGAACCAACTAAACTATACCATAAGAATAAATCACACAATCATTCTAAACCAAGGACAAGAACTACATTGAAAAATGATCATAAGACAAACACTAATGCTAAGCAATCTCAAATTAGCTAAGACACTATTCAGCGAGCAGAGATCAATACTAAACTACTCTGACAAATACATAGTAGAAAAAATATAAATTAATCAAGACTACTTTAAACTAAACTAAGCTACCACATAATCACATAATCATATAAGCGAAATCACATAAAGGAACTAAATTAAATAAAAAGGATGAAAAAGTACCTTTTGCTTGTGCAGCTGAGTCGAGGTTGGACTTAGAGATTCTCTTTGCTCCCAAATCATCTTAGCCACGCACATAGAGAAAAACAAGCTTTTAAAACTTTTCCTAATTGAAAAAAATTAAAGGTTTCAAGCAAAATTGCTAAAACCCTAGGCATTTTTGAATTTTATGATGTGCAAGTGATATTTTTCAATTTTCCTCTAAAATGAAAATTGGGTGTTCTATAAAAAATTTGGGAAACCCTTACTCAACCGATGTGGGACTTCATCAATTTTTGCGAATCAAACTCTTATCCAACCATCAAAGGCTGAGATTCAAATGAGCACATATATAGAGGGTCAGATTTGACCCAAGCTAGATCAATCCATTCAATTCTATATGAACCAATGAAAATCCACGTTTGGTAAAAGGTTAAGACAAATCCCATTAAGGGATTTGTCCTTGTTTAACTAAGAATTCCGAAAAAGGTAAGAGAAGAGAGGGGTTATACTTCGTTTGGGTAGAGTTTCGTAGAGAGAGGAGGCAAACATTTAATTCCCTACCTTAAATCATTGAACCACAACTGCATAAAGTGATTGTACACTATCACTTTTCCATTTCAGGCAACAGTGATGAGGAGAGAGGAAAGGGAAAGGGGAGGCGGCGTTGGGGTTTTACAAGAAACCCTCCCCTCACCCTTAGGCTCGTTTGGTTGTTGGCTAAGGAAATGAGGGGGTATTACCCCTTTATTGGATGGTTGGGCTGGGTCAAGTCCATATCGGACTGGGCCTGGCCAGTTTAAAAGAAAGGAGAAAAAAGCAGGTCCTATATATATATATACCCGTGATATACATGTGTATATGTATATAGTGGGAGGGTAAATATGCACTATTTAACAAGTAGCCCCAATTTGAAACTGTCCATTAATTGGACGTTTCAATTATGACCAGATTGTAACGGATTGACCAATTGAAATAGTTACACCTTGGAAATTTCGCGTCGCTTCCAATATAAGTAAACTAACACAAGCCTAAAGTGGACATGAATCCCTTGCAAAGTTAAGGAGGGTATTTAGTATTTTATAATTTTAAGTATGTACCTTAAGGTTTTGGAGTTAAATGAATTGGCGGAAGTAAGTTCATTGACGGATTAGAAATTTGAGTCATGTTTTGGGAAGATTTCGTATCATTTGTGTTATACATTGCTTAGAATCACATTGATAGGAATATGTAGGACTCCATATATGGTTAATGAAGTTTTATACAAGTTCCAACAATGTTCCATAAGGATTGGAGGTCAAACGAATCGAAAAGAATGCATTTTCGCAAAAATCGGAGTTTGTGGACTAGTATACGGCCGCAAACTGAGTTTGCTGTGCATCAAACTGTCACGACCCGACTAGGGACATGAAGGGTACCCGGGGCTAACCACCAAGCACCACTCATTCTATTACTCATCCTGCATTCATTCATATTTCTTATGCTCATAATCATAGAAAACTGTTTGCATTTGAAACAAATTTACCTTTATATACATAAGCCCTTAGGCTATCAAAATAATATACATAAAATAAGGACATCGTGAGACCATATTACCCATACATGCGTATCTACGAGCCTCTACTGGAGTACTAACATAACAACGGGATAGGACCTCGTCGTGCCCAAATACATACACAAAATAACAATTCAACATAGCACCTCTGAAGTAATGGAGTGCTTCTGTAAGCTTGCTGAGTAACTCCTAGGAATCTGGGTCACCTCCCTGTCTACCTGTGGGCATGAACACAGTGTCCTCAGAAAAGGACGCGCACGAAATATGTACCGAGTATGTAAAGCATGAGTAGTAACATAAGTAAACGTGAAGGGCAAAGATAAAATGAAAGTTCAAATACCTTTTTGAGTTGTTTGTCATGCTTACTTTACCTTTTCTTAATGGTCGCGGAATGCACATACATATACATATCATAATACCGTATCTGCTCATACACATTAAACATTATCCGTATTCAGCCACGTAGTGGCTCAACAATATCGATATTCGGCCACGTAGTGGCTCGACAATATCTGTATTCGGCCACGTAGTGGCTCGACAATATCACATACATGTCTTCCGTACCTGGCCATAACAAGGCTCGGTATATCTCGTCATCATCATTACCATCACTACGGAAATATTTTATCATCACATATATCTCATAAGCTTATCATAACTTTTCATAGAGCATGCATTTGAATTTAAAGACAATCTATGAAAATCATATCATATTCGTAGCATGAACTTCATAAAAATATTGTATGATAGGCTTTATAGTCTTTAACTTAGGCTCTTCATTACCATCATCGTATCTATGGCATATCTCTTAACTTTATCTCATATGAAACCCTCTATGAACATAGACTCGTAATTTTTTCGGAACATTGGTCATAGGACATGCTTTAGAGCTTATAGACAATCTATAACAATATCGAGGTGACATAAGGTCGAGAACCCCCGACTACATTATGGAGTGATCATATTCGTCATATCTCACCTTGAAGGAATTAACATTTTAAGGTGAGTGCAACCCAACAAGTAACCTCAAGGGATCGTAAATAGGGTCGTTAGATTGTAGAAACATCATATCATATTCATAGCGAGAACTTTATGGAACTAGCATATCATGAACATTAGAATCTTTAGACTTAAGCTCATCATCATCATTATCGTACTCGTAATATATCTCTTGTCTCGTATGGCTATTCATGAACATTGACTCTTAGTTTCCGGAATGTAGGAAAATTCATGGAGAAGGAGGGAAAATCATGCCATAAGATTCATTCCTTAGAAATAAAGGACTAGCCTTACATACCTTTTTCATTTAACAATTCTATCGCTTGATTGCTCTTCTTCAACGCTCACGTTTCTACCTTCAAGAGAATTCGCATCAACATTAGCTAATCGATTATAAGAACGTGCTTACTAAAGCTAGAGAAAATTGGGCAGCATTTCCTTTATTTATACAACTTTCCTCCATATTCCATATCAACTCCCAATCAACCCTAACAATAATCACAATATCATAAGCAACGATCACCATTCATTTACATTATTCACATTTCATAATTTCACTTCAATTCTCCATAATCATGATCATAGTTCACTATCGCGGTCTTTCACATATAATACTTATTCCATGTTCTAAATGTCATTCATAACCTACTTACAATTACAACATATCCATATTCATGATTCAATCCAAACTACTACTCAACAATGACACTATTCCCACATTTATGACCTATTTTTTATACTCTTCTACAATCCAAGTGTTTCAACTTCTCAATACCTTAAACAACATGAAAATACCATAAAACTTAACTTAGATAATGTGGGAATAAGCCTTGAGTGGAAATACTCTTCTTGCACCAAAACCCTAATTCACTTCCAATGGAATTTCTTGACTTAGATGAACTTTAATGGGTTTCACACTCTTGATTTTATTGGTTTGATGAAATTGATCATAAATTTCTCTTGGGTTCTTGTGGATGAAGATTGGAGAGAGTTATAGAGGTTTCTTGAGGTGTGGAGAGTGTTGGAGAGAAAAATGAGAAATGAGAGAAATAAACTTGGGTCCCTTATTCAAACTTAAAAATCTGCCCCGACCAAGTTATACGGGCACACATACGGTCCGTATGTGTGACCGTATAATGGTTCCAGAGAAGGCCCTAATTCTGGGCAAGTTATACTGTCAGATATACGGGTCGTATCTTTTATACGGTCCGTATAAAGGACCGTACAATCTACAACTTCCTGAAACTTGTTCTTGTCAACCTGTTTGATCTCCAATCCTTATGGAACCTTCTTAACACTTGTTTAACACTTCATTAACAATCTAAGGGACGTTATAGATCTTCTCCAAAACATCATTAAGCCATCATTAATTTGATACTCGTAAATCTTGCCCGACACACAACATATCCGTTGTTTTCCTTGACAACTTCCGTCTCCTTACCTCGAATTTCTTTGAAATCTCTTTTAGAATCATCAAATGTTATTTATCACTTACCAAGACATCGTATACTTTGCGCCCTTCGTTAGTCTATTCACTATATGTTAACGGGAAATTTTCGAGGTGTAACACAAACTTGCCACAAACTCGTAACTTTGGATGGGCTCACTTCCCAACCTTACCTCCATGTTGTGAAGGGAGTATGCGGCCGCATACTGAGTATGTGGTGCCGCATACTCTGCAACACAAGGCAGTGAGGCGGTTTCCAACCCTTTTTAAACCCCAAAGGACCCCATTTTTCATATCCACCTCCTACACTTATTTACCCACATGATTAGAGAGTTCTTGAAGGTTCCATAATACTCCAAAACTTTGCACACCATTAAAAGAGGAGATCAAACATCAAAAACTCTGAGATAATCCAAGGAAGATGATTGTTCTTGCTTCTCTTCAAGGTTGTGATGAACTTGACCTTGGAAGGAGTTGAGTGAGGTGAAGTTCTTCTATTATAAGGTACGTTATTCATTTCATTTATATGATTAAGTTAATTTAAAGGTTTAGCAAGTCTTGGAGAGAAAAGAATCATAGAAGAGAAGTCATAAAGTGTTGAATTGAGTTGATGACTAGGAGGTGAACTTGAAAGGGGATTTTGGACTGATTTAAGATTAAATTGAATATAATTCCATGATTATGGTATTTTTGATGTTATTATTATTGTTTAGGAGTTGTTTTGGAGTTTGGTGGAAGTCGATAAATAGGGGAAATGCTACCCAAATTCCACTAGCTCGCTAATTACTCTAGTTTGAACTTAAGAGTGTTTTCAAGACTTAACCTTACTAAGAATCCTCTTGAATGTAGAGTTTCGGGCTTGGGAGGAGAACGTTAAGTAATTAAGGAGACATAAAGGTATGTTAAGGCTAACCCTTTCTTTCTTAAGGCATAATTCCTTTGTTGTGAGCCTATACATGACATCCATAATATCCCGATTCCTAGAAATGCTAGAAGCTCATAATTCTCAAGGTTCTTATGATGTTGTTGATAAATGATCATCATCATGATTCCATTTCTAAAGATACCAAAGCTTATATCCCTTGATGTTCCCATGATTATTGGTTTTATTCATTGTTGTTGATCTCATCTTATGGTAGTTATTCTTTCAAAGCGATGATGATGACTCCATAACAGAAATCGGAGGCTTACCAACCTTACGTCACTCTGATAGAATTGTAACATTTTATTTGGGCTCTCATGCATGTTTTATATATATATGTATGCATTTTATCACACCGAGCAGCGCTATAGTCGGCCGGTGACGACACATAGATGTGCACACCACTACAGTGGGTACGTTATGATGATACCCCGGATGCGGAATGCCCTAGACGTGGAATGATATGATATATGGATTGGGCTGCACGTTCTGTAGCACTAACACTTATATTATATATGTATGACAATGTTTTTGTTTTAAGCTAATCCTGCATGATATCCGCCTTGAAAGGCAATCAAATGTACATGTTACTTCTTCTATCTCATGTTTCTCCTATATTTTCATTGTGTTGTTATTCATGCCTTACATACTCAGTACACTATTCGTACTGATGTCCTTTTTGTTTATGGACGCGCTGTTCATGCCTGCAGGTAATCAAGGAGACGGATCAGATCCTTAGGCGCTTCATCAGCAATTGCACAGGGGCGCTCCATTTGCTTCGGAGCTCCATTTGCTTCGGAGCTGCAGTCTAGTGGTATTATTCTTTTGTGTACATAATTGGGTACGGCAGGGTCTCGTCCCGTCTTTATGATGTTATGAACTCCTTGTAGAGGCTCGTAGATAGATGCATATAGTTAGATGCTCCATAACCTTACCGGTTCATACTTTTGTATATTATTTTTGGCAGCCTTGTCAGGTGGTACATATAGGCATAGTTGATGATGTTTATATAGACGTGCATATGTTCGATGGAACTTGTGTCTCTTCAGTTTGTGGTAACTATGAGTTAGCCATGTGGCTAACCTATTTATAATTATGAGAAGTATGTCAAGAGGTGCTCGGTAGGTTAGCTCCGGGTGGCCGTCATGGCCCTCCGGTTGAGTCGTGATAAAAGTGGTATCAGAGTAGTTTGTCCTAGGGTGTGTCTACAAGCCGTGTCAAGTAGAGTCATATTTATGGGTATGAAGCGCCACACTTATAAACAGGAGGCTGCAGGGCATTTAGGAATGATTTACCTTTCTTTCTCATCTTAGATCGTGCGATAGAGCTGTCTTATAAGGATTCCCTTATTCCTAACCGTGTGTTATGATTTCAGCGATGCCCGTGAAGAGAAAAGCTATAGCGGACTAGAAGGGCAAGTCAGCGACAGGTAGGAGGACTGAATGGGCACCACCTACAGAGATAGAGGAGGGTGAGTCCCAAAATGAGGTTCCATCTCGGTTCTCGCACACTCCAACTGTTTCAGAGGCGCATAGAGGAGCTTCAGTTCCAGCTCCAGTACCCCTAGTTCCTCTACCGGATGCCTTAGGCTAGGAGATGAGGGAGGCCATTTAGTTGCTGACCCAGTTATTAGCCACTCAGGCCGAGCGGTAGGGTACGGGTCACGGTGATAGAGCTGTTAGCGCTAGAGTTTGTGATTTCATCAACTTAGATCCTCCAGAATTCTTTGGATCAAAATCAGAAGAGGACCCGCAGAACTTCATAGATGAGATGTTGAGGACATTGCGGGCAATGCATGCTTCAGATATTGAGTCGGTAGAGTTGGCCTCTTATAGATTGTGAGATGTGGTTGTTCATTGGTATATTACCTGGGTGGCTTCTAGAGGGGTAAATGCACCTCCACCGGCATGGCAAGAGATTGTGGATGCTTTTCTCCAACACTATTTGCCGCCAGAGGTTTGATGGGCCAAAGCTGATAGATTCCTAAACCTCAGACCGGGGAATATGAGTGCTCGAAAGTATAGCCTTTATTTAATTCTTTGGCTAGGTATGCTCCAGCTATAGGAGATCGAGTCCACCGGTTTGTGAATGGTTTGGGGCCACATTCGATTGATGATTGTTTAACGGCCTCACTTCAGGAAGGTATGGATATTTCTCGCATTCAGGCCCATGCCCAGAATCGTAAAGAACGATAGCAGCGGAGAAGTGAGCGTGAGTATGATAGAGGTTATATTAAGAGGGACAGAGAGCCAGATCCTCAGGTGCTATTAGTGAGTTCAGAGGGGGCAGAGGAAGCAGTACCCTAGGCACTCAGGCCATTTAGTAACTAGTGCACCTCCGCAATTTGCAGGTAAGAGATTTGATCGCCCTGTTTATTCCGGACCAAGCCAGAGTTCCAGAGCTTCGAATTCTCAGTATAGGGGTGATTCCGGCCAGGTGAGACCACATTTACCATGATACACTCAGTGAGGTAAGCTGCATACTGGACAGTGTCGTTTAGGTACGGATGCTTGTTATGCCTGCGGTCAGTCAGGCCATATCATGTGCGATTGTCCATCGAGAGGTGGTAGAGGTATGGTTCAGCCCACGGGATTAGCAGCTAGTTCTTCATCCTCGGCACGCTTTTTGGGATAGAGTTCATAGACACCAGCAGTCCGTGGTAGAGGCATAGGGGGAGCATCTAGTTCGAACGGTCCTCAGAACTGCAACTATGCATTAGCTGGGCGATAGGATCTCGAGTCATCACCTGATGTGGTTACAGGTATATTATCAGTATCCTCTCACGATGTATATCCATTGATTGATCCAGGTTCTACATTATCGTATGCTACTCCTTATGTTGTCGGTTGGTTAGGGGTAAAACCTGTGTCAATTAAACCTTTTAAAGTGTCTACACCCGTTAGTGACCCAAAGGATAGCTAGACAAGTGTATAGAAATTGTTGGTTGTAGTTTGCGACCGCCATACCATGGCTGATTTGATTGAGTTAAATATGGTAGATTTTGATGTTATTATGGGTATGGATTGGTTGGCCTCTTGTTATACCAATGTTGATTGTAGAACGAAATCGTTCGCTTCTGGCCAGAGAACCGCCCAGAGGGAAGGGTAATACAAAGATTTCCAAAAGGTAGGTTTATTTCCTATCTTAAAAGAAGGAAGATGATTGCTAAAGGTTGCATTTATCATTTAGTCCGGGTTCAAGATGCAGAAGCAAAGTCGCCGACTCTTCAGTCTGTCCCCATAGTTAATGAATTTCCGGATGTATTCCCGGACGAACTTTCAGGCCTTCCACCAGAATGGGTTATTTCTGTACCATGCGATCTTAGACTGTCATGTTAAGATAGTCGCGTTAGCCATGCCCTGCATTCCCCGTTTGAAGTGGAAGGGTACTCCTAGTTCTGCTCCTAAGAAGATCATCTCGTATCTCCAGGCCAAGAGGTTGGTGGATAAGGGATGTCTATCCTATTTGGCGCATATTTGGGGCATAATTGGGGATACTCCTTCCTTGGAGTCTGATCTAGTAGTTAGTGAGTTTGTGGAGGTCTTTCCTGCAGACTTGCCTGGTATGCCAAATGATCGCGATATTGACTTCTGTATCGATTTGGAGCTAGGCACTCAACCTATTTCTATTCCGCCTTACCGTATGGCTCCACCTGAGTTAAGAGAGTTGAAGGAACAGTTGCAGGATCTATTAAGCAAGGGGTTCATTCTTCCTAGTGTTTCCTCTTGGGGTGCTCCCGTGGTATTCGTGAACAAGAAAGATGGTTCTATGCAGATGTGCATCGATTATCGGCAACTGAATAAGGTTACTATTCAGAACAAGTATATGATACCCAGCTTAGATGACTTATTTGATCAGCTTCAGGGTGCGTCGATCTTCTCTAACATCGACTTAAGGTCAAGGTATCATCAGTTGAAGATTCGGGCAGGGATATTTCGAAGTGTCATGACCCAACTAGAGGGCCATGACGGGTACCCAGAGCTAGCCTACCTAGCCCCATCTATCATGATCATTTCAATCTATCTCGGTGGACCACATCGCTAACTCTCAATTAACATAACCGAAATGAATACGCTTCTCCAAACAAAACTCATAATATGATAACCTTCAATTCCACCGCAAAATATGTATATATATATATATATATATATATATATATATATAGAGAGAGAGAGAGAGAGAGAGACACACACACACACACACACACACACACACACAAGCCCACAAGGCTACAAAATGAAATACAAGATATACACCAAGGAGGTCATGAAACACCTACTACCCATACATGTCTACGAACCTCTATCTGAAGTACTGAAAATCATAAGGACGGGACAAGACCCCACCATGCCCAAAATATATATACAGAGGAAGTATTTAAGAGTTGGGCACCCGTACACACCCGTTAATCGAAGTAGCATACGAATAGCTTACGCAAGATACAAATAACATATATATACGTAAAAGTGGAACGTCACCCCGAAGTCGTCACAAATGTACAAATATACATATCGCTATCGCAATCCAAACAGATAATATCACATATAAGCCGATAAGGCTATCATAATATAGGGACGTCCAAATCACAAATCACACGACACGACCGAACAAAGGAATACCCATAACCCACACATATATGTCTACGTACCTCAAGAGTCATAACAGAATCATATGACGGGATAGGGCCCCGCCGTACCCGTGAATAAACATATACATATGCACAATAACGAATCTGGATCAGAGTATAGGCTCCAGAACAAGGGAGCGCTCCAAGTCACCGAACAGAATCCTAAGTCAGGATCATCCAAATAAGTATCCGTACCGCGCGGCATGAAACGCACCCCGAAGAAAGGGGGTCGATGGAATATATAACCGAGTATGCAAAGCATGAAATATAGTAAACAGGATCATAGTCAAACCAGAAGTACATAAAGTAAATGCAATATTCAAAATATCAAAATGCTTACTCATAAAAATACAAATCATGCATAGGGCTCTTAGAACGGTGGTCGCCCGCCTGTCGTTGGCGCCACGCCACATCATACTCCAGAAGATTTCATATCTCCGACACCCGACATATCATATCACATCATAACGCCGTAACACCCCATAACGCCAAATATACACGGTACCCGGCCAAAGGGGACGCGGCGTACTGGACACATCATACTCCGGAATATATCATAGTGCGCACGAAACATAACCGGCCCGGGCCCGGGACTCGGCGAAGGATATAGCAACCATATGCACGAGCAGAGTCGTGGGAGACTATATGCAGTTTAAAACATTTTTCCAAAAACTCATAAAATAATCAAAGTGAATTATCATTTAAAACCAAGGCGATAGTCAAATCAAGTTTCTTCCGAATGTTGTTCGGGAACATATCAAATAGAACTTTAGGACTCGTAGACACGTATTAAACCATGTGAGATAACTTATGAAAATTAGGGGCATAATCGTCATTTCAAACTCGATAGAGAAGTAAGTAATCGGCGTTCGAAGGTTAAGACGTTAATCACACTAAATCCTTTGAAAAGTCGCTAGTATTATACAAGGGAGAGTCTCGGGGCCCACGGACGAGTATCGAACCGATCCGGGTCCATTTATGAAAGTTAGAGACCTTATCCATTGTAGAATCTCCCGCGAACGTTTCGAAGCGATCCGAGCTCGTTTATGAAAGTTACGATTGTTCGTAGTTACGAAACCTTTTTGGAATAAAAACCTTTATAAAATCCTTGAAACCAAGTCATGTAAAAACACAAGGATCATGGTTCGACTGCATTAAGAGTGCCAACATAAAGGAATGAATAAAAATCGCACACAAGCTCGGACCTTAAGAATGGAGTCACCCCGAGACTCGTATCACAATCTACTTACGACTAAGACATGCCACAAGAAGGAAAGGGTAAGCTTCACATACCTCGTCCGCTTCCTAGATTAATCCAAACTTACGTCTTGGCTTCTCCAAAAGCTACAATAACATCATTAGACGCCAAACATTAGTCATACGCACTTAGGAATCCAATTCTAGGCTAGCACTTTATTTACAAAAAAATTGGCAAATATCTCCCTATAAATTCAACAACCCCGAGAATTCAACTCGGCCAAATCTTCAACAACAATACCAACAATCATACTAGGAACATCAACAATCAATTCAAAAGGCATTCTACCATCAATAACTCTTTTCTACATATTTCGACGACATTCCATTTTTATTCAACTCAAGCACTTATATAATCAAGCCAACATCAATGCTTACATACATTCAAGCGCTAATCCGAAACCATTCAAACAAAATTCAAAAACATTTCAACCAAACCACAAAGTATCCAAACGGCCCAACCATTGTACTACATAACCCGAAGCCTTCCAAATTCAATCAAAACTACGACAACACATTTCTTTCTTCCAAATTCATAAACTACATCAATAATCCGCATGTTAACAACATCATTTTCATCAATTCAAGAAACTATATTAAATTCACATTAGCTTCTAAAACAGCCCATATACGTTTTCCACTTCAACTTACATCATTAAGCTTTCATTATCATCATATAATCCACAACAACAACAACCAAAACACTAAATAAAATTAGTTCATCATATTCTACAAAACACCCACTACACGGCTCAACTTCAACACGCAACATATCATGATTTCCATCCATTTTTACACATTACAACACATTCAAAACATCCATAACACAGCTAATTCCAACCATTTAACCCACATAAAACATCCCCTTAATCCATAAATCTCAACAAAATAACAAACTAGTTTATAACGCTATTTTCTCCGTTCTAATCCGTTAAAACTCTAATTAAACTTGTTAACAATGAAAAAGGGACCTTAGTCTTACCTTAAGTATGCAGCCAAAGACGTCACCCTCTTCTTCTTGGCTGATTTTTAGCCCAAATTGAAGGCAACGTAACGTACAACACTTTTCTCTTCATGAGCTTCGCGATTCGGGGCTTAGATTGTGGTCAAAATTTGGTTTCTCTCTCTACCTCTCCTCTCTCTCTCTCTCCATCTCTGAAAATCTGGATGTTTTGGTCTGAAAAATGAAGGAGAAAGCTGAAAATTTCACTTAAATGGCATGGGTATTGGGCCTGACCCGACTTGGAATCGGGTTGGGCCGAATCCACTGTTGAGCTCGACCTTTCTGCCTTAAAACGTCCATATCTCCTTATCCCGATGTCGCATATGAACCCACGACCTATGGTTGGAAAGCTATTTCAATTATCTACAACTTTTATTCTGGGAGTTTTCCCAAATTCGAAACTCATAATACCGCTTTGGCCCCTCGAAGTCAGATCACCCGAAGACGTTTTCTTAAATCGTCCCTTTGGAGGGCTTACACTCATTTTTAGCTTATGGGTCCTTCTTAGGACTTGCTCAACTTCACATGTACTACTCATATATCTCTTCATATGTCCTTTATAAAATCCCAACATGTGGGTCCCACCTTAACACCCGGCCACTTTGGCCTTTTCATGAAATTTTTATTTCAACTTCTAGCCCCTAATTTCCCTTAATATTCCATACCAATAAAATTCATAAACAACTTATACATTACACCAAATCGAAAAATAGCCTTGTCCTTAACTTGTCGCAACTAACTTAAAATATTCCAACGTACAAAATACGGGATATAACATCCTCCCCCCTTTAGAACATTCGTCCTCGAATGTTAAACTGATCTTACAGGGTATCATAAGCACTTCGGGGAGTCTCTTTCATGGCTGTCACATACAGTTCATTAATCGAAATAACTAATTTAGGAATTTGAATTACCCGTTGGCATAGGAAATAAATAGAGATACTTATTCTTCATCTCCTCTTCAGCTTCCCAGGTCATTTCCTCCTCGCTATTGTTTCGCCACAATATCTTAATAAAAGTTATAGGCTCGCTCCTCGTAGGATAAATCCTCCGTCACTTGGATATCATTTATGGGAAATACTCTAGAAGAATCACCTATATATTTGCGAAGCATTGACCCGTGGAAGACCGGCGCACCGTCGCCAAATCGCCGGTAGGTCTAACTCGTAGGCGGCCCGGCCTATCTTACGGATGACCCGATAAAGCCCAATGTACCTCGACCGAGCTTCCCTTCTTGTCGAATTTCACAACACCCTTCAAGGGTGACACTTCCAAAGATACCCGATCGTCGACCCGAAACTCTAGGTGTCGACGTCGACTATCTACATATGATTTCGTCAACTCGAGCGCTAATAACCGCTCCCGAATGAGTTTCACTTTGTCAACTCTTTGCCGACTCATATCCGGCCCAATTAACTTAGTTTCGCCAACATCGAACCAGCCAATCGGTAGCTCGCACTTCTGCCATACGAGCCTTATACGGCTATCTGGATGCGAGAATAGCAGCTATTATTATAGGCAAACTCCATAAGTGGCAGATGATCATCCCAACTGTCTCTGAAATCAAGAACGCAGGCCTGCACATATCTCTTAGCGTCTGAATAGTACGCTCGGTCTATTCGTCAGTCTGAGGGTGAAATGCCGTGCTAAGACTCACTTGCGGCTCAATGGTCAACGTCATCCTTACATCCTTGTCACCATTTACCTTTACATTCCGAGTGCTCACCCAACATGACTTTATCGCTAGTAAGTATAATGGTTATGTCCCTTAACTATTTCTCCTAGTTCCTTCCCAAACTACTTCCATCGATCCAAAATATGTATATACGAAATGGTTCTCGCACCCTTCGCTATTCTTCACAAGACAACTACACTTATGGCAACTCATAATTCGAGTTCAAACTAAATCCTTGGGCTCTTGCCACCACTATATTTTTTTAGCTTTTTCGCCACAACTCGTTCCTTTAACCTCTATCTCTCAAATCTTACAATACAACCCAAAAGCATAGAGTTACGGAAGTTCTTACTCTTTCGCTTTTTCCCGACATTTTGGTCACTTTACCTACCATCTACTCACTTCCTTTCTTTTCCAAATATCATTATATTAGAACTTTCCAAGCTCAACTCGTAGTGAAAATAGCATCAACTTGCCTTACAACATTTGTGCCATTTTTGTCACTCGAACTTCGTTACCCTGTCCGATTAATGCCTTCCCATGTGCCGCAACGTCGATTGCTGGGATATACATACCCGCTGATATAGCCATGTATGGGATATCATATACGTACGTATACATAATTGCTACCATCTTGCTTACAAAATATTT
The DNA here is from genome assembly GCF_029784015.1 of Lycium ferocissimum. Taxonomy (NCBI): domain Eukaryota; kingdom Viridiplantae; phylum Streptophyta; class Magnoliopsida; order Solanales; family Solanaceae; genus Lycium; species Lycium ferocissimum. Next base: position 19,318 of record NW_026727048.1, on the reverse strand, counting down.
CCAAACGCCATTCAACTTACCCTCGCTTCTAAAGCCGTGATGCACCTTCTTTCTTTTCACCGATTCGGTCCGCCTCGTCCCATATGACCTCCTAAGGTTTCGTCCGCTCCGTATACTCTACTTTCCTTTAGAACACTCTAGCTTCCCATTTGCTTCATACGCCTGAATTTGTAAGACTTTCAGGAAACTTCCCAGGGGGGTCACCCATCCTAAAATTGCTCCCACTCCAAAGACGCTTAACTTTGGGACTCTGACGAAATTCGATGCTCTAACGCTAGTATGCTCGTGTCGACCTCGCCACATGACCTTCAACACATAATCTGGAGTAAGTTGAAGTCTGGGCAGATTTCAAAACGCCCTCATAATACATCTCTCACCGAATTAAAAGGGGTCTCTTGCTTCGACCCAATAATTATTTAATACTCGTAGTTATTTCAAATTCTCCGTTAGGTGGCATTCATATTCCAACGATAAGTGTCCAAAATTCTCTTGGAATAATATTTTTATCTCAACCTGCACCATCTGCTTCTCTTGATGAATTCATATTGCATCATCTGTTCCCTAAGCCTACCGTCTTTGTCGCTTAAAGACCCCATTATTTCCAGGGTGAAGTCATGTGCACGCAGTACCCCTTTATGTTGCATGCCTTTTTATCCTTACTGTGTACCCAACACCGGATTCTAACTTATTCAAAACATACCGAGTTCGTCTCAATAACGATCTTATCTTATTATCATATCGTCGTACTGCGCTTTAAATTTATAACTAGGTGTTTTCTTTGCGTTCCATATTCGTACTCATTTAATTGCATCGACCTTGGGTGCTTCCTTTAGTATCCCCTTACCACATTTTTCCAGTCTATGTTTACTCCTTTCTTGTCCTACACACGAGGAGCTTTATAATACCGCTACATTTTCAGAAAATACTACTCCTACATAATCCCTTTCTCCTTTCCAAATCCTATTATGTTCATTCCTGTTTGTTTTCCTCATACCAATCATTTCCTAGCACTCATTCTACCTCGTTATTCATCTTTCTATGGTTTGGCCTTTCACGGTTCCGCCGCTGATATCACTCACATTCACGTCTACACATGTCATCACCTATTACTGCGCTGTTATCTTACCCGTGTTTCCTTTATCTCCTTCCTTCCAATTAATCCCTTCTTCTTTGTGCTCGCTATCGTTCCCGTTATCTCGTAGTTTCTATTCTATACTTTCCCTATAAAAGAACTTCATAAATCCCCCTTTTTTTTTTTTTTTTTTCACTAGTTCACCCTCATACTAGTTGCACGAATCACGTCATATTCTTTGGTTGCTTCCTCGCTGGGCTTTGCTCATTTTCATAACATTCCTTATTATATTCACATAATATTCTGTTCGTAACCAACCTTATAGCGTCACACTTCTTAACTTTTTGCCCCTTCTGGTCAATCTTATCTTTAATATCTTACAGTCTGTCTTGTCAGTGCATTCATATCCATCACAATTCTTCTTCTTCTTTCCCCTTTTTTTTTCTGTACTCTTGTCTCAATCGTACTATTATTTCTTCTAACTATTAACTCGTCATAATTTATCCATGCTTATCAATTCAGTTGGTACCTTAATATAACATTCTACCAAGGTTTGCCAACCTCTTCTAATTCATCCTTTAAGATCACAAGCCCCTTCCAAATTCTTTTTACTATGTCGGTATCGACCTTCTAATTACCGTTACCGTCAATTCAAATAGCTTAACTTATTTTTCAAGGTTAGCCATACTTGCAACTTAATCAAATTCTATCTTTACTAATAACACGACCTTTCAAGGCATATTATAACCCATACCTCATTCTTGTTTTATTTCCCGGAAAAATTTTGCGAGTTTCCCTATATTTCTTACTATCTCAAAACCTCGTGCACAGAAAATACCAATAATGCCTCACGGGGCAACACGTATATATACATATTATGTCTTATCACATATATATATATATATATATATCCCGGTATCAATAACGTATGAAAACGGTGAATTTACCTCGTATGTCCAACTCGAACCACACCGTTACACTTTCCTATTTACTTTCCCTTTCGGTTTTCAACTTTACATTTCGATCATACTTCAATATCTTACCCGACATATATCTTTCATACCTTTACTTACCTGCGCGCTTTGTATCTTCCAATGTCGTCAATCGCTTTCTTCTGTTGGTGTCGTCCTTCTGCGGAAATCGAAGGTTAGTATAAGAAATTTCATTTCCTATGACTTGGCTCTATCGCACGATCTAAGACAGAAAAAGGGTCACTGATTCCTAAATGCCCTACAGCCTCTCGTTTATAAGTGTGGCCGGCTTCACACTATAAACAAGACTCTGCCGGACACGGTCTGTAGACAATCCGAGGACGAACCGCTCTGATACCACTTTTGTCACGACCCAACCCCGTAGGCCGCGACTAGTGCCCGAGTTGGGCACCCGTACACACCCGTTAATCAGAAGTAGCATACGAATAGCTTACACGGTACACAAATAACATATATATATACAGAAAAGTGGAACGTCACCCCGAAGCTGTCACAAATGTACAAATATACATATCGCTATCGCAATCCAGCAGATAATATCACATATAAGCCGATAAGGCTATCATAGTATAGGGGGGACGTCCAAATCACAAATCACACGTACACGACCGAACAAGAATACCCATAACCCACACATATATATCTACAGACCTCTAAGAGTCATAACAGAATTATATGACGGGACAGGGCCCGGCAGTACCCGTGAATAACCATATACATATGCACAATAATTGAATTTGGATCAGAGTATAGACTCCAGAACAAGGGAGCGCTCCAAGTCAGCTGAACAGGAATCCTAAGCTGGTGGATCATCCAAATAAGTATATGTACCTGCGCGGCATGAAACGCGACCCGAAGAAAGGGGGTCGCATGCGGAATATGTACCGAGTATGCAAAGCATGAAATATAGTAAACGGGATCATAGTCAAACCGAGATACGGAAAGTAAATGCAATATTCAAAATATCAAAATGCTTACTCATAAAAATACAAATCATGCATAGGGCTCTTAGAACGGTGGTCGCCCGCCCGTCGTTGGCGCCACGCCACATCATACTCCAGAAGATTTCATATCTCCGACACCCGACATATCATATCACATCATAACGCCGTAACACCCCATAACGCCAAATATACACGGTACCCGGCCAAAGGGGACGCGGCGTACCGGACACATCATACTCCGGAATATATCATAGTGCGCACGAAACATAACCGGCCCGGGACTCGGCAAAGGATATAGCAACCATATGCACGAGCAGAGTCGTGGGAGACTATATGCAGTTTAAAACATTTTTCCAAAAACTCATAAAATAATCAAAGTGAATTATCATTTAAAACCAAGGCGATAGTCAAATCAAGTTTCTTCCGAATGTTGTTCGGGAACATATCAAATAGAACTTTAGGACTCGTAGACACGTATTAAACCATGTGAGATAACTTATGAAAATTAGGGGCATAATCGTCATTTCAAACTCGATAGAGAAGTAAGTAATCGGCGTTCGAAGGTTAAGACGTTAATCACACTAAATCCTTTGAAAAGTCGCTAGTATTATACAAGGGAGAGTCTCGGGGCCCACGGACGAGTATCGAACCGATCCGGGTCCATTTATGAAAGTTAGAGACCTTATCCATTGTAGAATCTCCCGCGAACGTTTCGAAGCGATCCGAGCTCGTCTATGAAAGTTACGATTGTTCGTAGTTACGAAACCTTTTTGGAATAAAAACCTTTATAAAATCCTTGAAACCAAGTCATGTAAAAACACAAGGATCATGGTTCGACTGCATTAAGAGTGCCAACATAAAGGAATGAATAAAAATCGCACACAAGCTCGGACCTTAAGAATGGAGTCACCCCGAGACTCGTATCACAATCTACTTACGACTAAGACATGCCACAAGAAGGAAAGGGTAAGCTTCACATACCTCGTCCGCTTCCTATATTGATCCAAACTTACGTCTTGGCTTCTCCAAAAGCTACAATAACATCATTAGACGCAAAACATTAGTCATACGCACTTAGGAATCCAATTCTAGGCTAGCACTTTATTTACAAAAAATTGGGCAGCATCTCCCCTATAAATTCAACAACCCCGAGAATTCAACTCGGCCAAATCTTCAACAACAATACCAACAATCATACTAGGAACATCAACAATCAATTCAAAAGGCATTCTACCATCAATAACTCTTTTCTACATATTTCGACGACATTCCATTTTTATTCAACTCAAGCACTTATATAATCAAGCCAACATCAATGCTTACATACATTCAAGCGCTAATCCGAAACCATTCAAACAAAATTCAAAAACATTTCAACCAAACCACAAAGTATCCAAACGACCCAACCATTGTACTACATAACCCAAAGCCTTCCAAATTCAATCAAAACTATGACAACACATTTCTTTCTTCCAAATTCATAAACTACATCAATAATCCGCATGTTAACAACATCATTTTCATCAATTCAAGAAACTACATTAAATTCACATTAGCTTCTAAAACAGCCCATATACGTTTTCCACTTCAACTTACATCATTAAGCTTTCATTATCATCATATAATCCACAACAACAACAACAACCTCAAAACACTAAATAAAATTAGTTCATCATATTCTACAAAACAGCCCACTACACGGCTCAACTTCAACACGCAACATATCATGATTTTCATCCATTTTTACACATTACAACACATTCAAAACATCCATAACACAGCTAATTCCAACCATTTAACCCACATAAAACAGCCCCTTAATCCATAAATCTCAACAAAATAACAAACTAGTTTATAATGCTATTTTCTCCGTTCTAATCCGTTAAAACTCTAATTAAACTTGTTAACAATGAAAAAGGGACCTTAGTCTTACCTTAAGTATGCATCCAGCACGTCACCCTCTTCTTCTTGGCTGATTTTTAGCCCAAATTGAAGGCAACGTAACGTACAACACTTTTCTCTTCATGAGCTTTGCGATTCGGGGCTTAGATTGTGGTCAAAATTTAGTTTCTCTCTCTACCTCTCCTCTCTCTCTCTCCATCTCTGAAAATCTGGATGTTTTGGTCTGAAAAATGAAGGAGAAAGCTGAAAATTTCACTTAAATGGCATGGGTATTGGGCCTGACCCGACTTGGAATCGGGTTGGGCCGAATCCACTGTTGAGCTCGACCTTTCTGCCTTAAAACGTCCATATCTCCTTATCCCGATGTCGCCTGTGAACCTACGACCTATGGTTGGAAAGCTATTTCAATTATCTACAACTTTTATTCTGGGAGTTTTCCCAAATTCGAAACTCATAATACCGCTTTGGCCCCTCGAAGTCAGATCACCCGAAGACGTTTTCTTAAATCGTCCCTTTGGAGGGCTTACACTCATTTTTAGCTTATGGGTCCTTCTTAGGACTTGCTCAACTTCACATGTACTACTCATATATCTCTTCATATGTCCTTTATAAAAGCTCAACATGTGGGTCCCACCTTAACACCCGGCCACTTTGGCCTTTTCATGAAATTTTTATTTCAACTTCTAGTCCCCTTAATATTCCATACCAATAAAATTCATAAACAACTTATACATTACACCAAATCGAAAAATAGCCTTGTCCTTAACTTGTCGCAACTAACTTAAAATATTCCAACGTACAAAATACGGGATATAACATATTTCAATAGAGTACAACTCCGAAGTAGTGGAGTGCTCCTGGATCTCCGCTGACAAAGGTCCTAGGGATCTGGATCGTCTCCCCCGGCTACTGCAGTATGAATATCCACAAGGGAAAAGACCGGTAAAATTCATATGTAAGGCATGAATAATGATATAATAAAGCAATAAAGAAACATCAGAGAAAGAGATCACCTGCATGTCTGGCTACCTCTTAAGGCGGAACTATGCATGCTGACTTTTATTAAACAAACAACATCGTAATATATATATATATATATATATATATATATATATATATATATATATATATATATATATATATATATATATATAAACTGCCCGACCATATAGGTACGGTGTTATCATCATTAGCCCGCGTCCGGGCCTCCCACGTCCGGGGTAATCATCTCACGCCACTCACTAATGGTGTCTGCCCGGCCATATAGGCATGGTGTAATTATCATCGTCTATAAGCCGCCCACCAAAGTGGTGTCTTCCCGGCCAACTAGGCACGGTGTAGTCATACATAAACTTAAGCATGCATGAGATCCCAATTAAAAGCTACATCTCTGTCGGAGTGACATAAGGTCGGTAACCTCCGATTTATGTTATGGACAAATCATCATCGCTATATCTCACCTCGAAGGAACAAGTAACATAGGGTGAGATCATCAACAATGAATGAAATTAAAAGACATGTGACAAGCTCAATAATATCATGGAAACATTGAGAACTTTACGCTTTAGCCTTTCTAGAATGAAAATCATCACCATAAGCATTATCATGTCACGACCCATTTTAGCCTAGGTCATGCGGGCACCTACCATTCCCACCTCTGTAGGCGAACCCTTAACTCCACGTTCACAATCAATAAATATAATAAATAGTGGAAGAAGTAAATGACGTAAGTCTGACAATATAGTATAATATAGATAAGTACGGAAGCAAATGAATCCACCCCAGTATCTAGTCCGGTCATACAAGAGCATCTAAATTCGAATAACTCTGGTCTAAATAATAATACATAAAATGTCTCAAATCATGTCTTGAAAGAAAAGTAAGACATAAACAATAGAAGAGTCTTCAAGGTCAGCGGACGCCATGCTCACCCTGGAAAACTCAAGTAGAAGCTGAGGAGTCGATCAGCCGCTAGTCAGATAAGTAGATCAGGCCTGATACTCTGCCTTCATAAAAGAATGCAGCAAGTGCAGGTCAGTACAAACAACAGTACTGGTAGGCATCATAGGCCGACTAGGCATAGTTAACACAATTCAGAAAATAACGCAAATAAAAAAGTAGAACAATCACGCATGAAACAATATAATCGTAACCGAGTATCCATCAACACCTACGTAAGTATCTAACCCCAACATAATAAGTTTGAGTATATCAAATCTTGGAACCATCAACACAATAAAATCGACCATACAATCCACCACAATACAGTCATCAAGACATCTCACTCAAGTTATAATGTAATGCAATGTAATAATGGTATGAATGTGATGCCATGCCATGCTATGCAAATGAGATGTACACATGTACTCCAGATGAAAATATCGACGTCTCGGCAGCACAACCCAGTGTGACTCGCGATGTCTGAGTCTCACCTGTCCCGGATCTTTGCCAAACGAACAGACGGGACCACGCTAATTGTTCACAGGGGGAATCTCACCGGCACCACTCTGGGGGACTTGTAGAGCCCATGCACTACAATCGAATACGGGATAACATCGGAATCAGCCATGCACAACGATGCCCGAATATAACCATCGGACATTGGCCTCCTCACAATCACTCAAGTAAAAGAGTTTAGCAATTATCAGCCGGAATGGATCTTCGGACATCAGCCTTTCTCACAATCACTCAAGTAAAAGAGTTTATAAAATATCAGTTTCGCTCAATCAACGATACCAGATCATCACCGGATATCGGCCATGCATGATAATATGAGAGAATGCGTGCAATGCATATGTCAATCATCAATAAGTAAGCTCAATATGACAAGTACCTCAACAGGGTATGCCAACAATATATCACATCATAATACCAACAGTGGGTATGCCAACATATATCAATAACTCAAGTACCAACAGTGGGTACGCCAATAATGTATCAACGTATAAATACCAATAACGGATATGTCAATCCTATCCGAATCAGGACAACAAGTGACATTCACTATCTACCAACTACATATGGCATCAAGCCAACATAATTAAACAATCAAACACATATAACAGGGTGGATAGTCCCAACACACATCAGGGCCCAACCTAAGGAAATATCCATCACAACTTCACACCCGAAGGTTCACATGCTGTCTCCGACATTATAATCTAAATATGTGATTCACTATACTAAGTCTCAACAAAGGTAAATCATAACCTACCTGGACTGCCGAACTACAACACCAACAAGTCACTCTATCGCCTTGCCCTTCCTCTGAAGCTCAGAACCAAAGTAGTCTAAGCACAATCGAATTCTAAATTAGAAATCATGATAATTATACTAATATTTCTATGATATTTATTAGGTCCAATTGGGGAAACGGGCCCACAAGGGCGAAACGGGAAATTCACGGGTAAAACACCAAATTGAATCCTAGGTAATCATAACTGTTACATCCCGTGTTTTTTTGCACGTTCGGGAAATTTGGATATAATTGTGATTTGTAAGAATAAGGTCATATGTTGATTGGGATTAAGGTATGTGTGTGTTGTTCATGAAAAATAGTGGTGTGGAAATACGAAGGAAGGCCAAGGGCAAAATGGGAATTTCGGAAATTAGCTTCGGGAATTACAAAATGAGATTTCTAAGGAGATTGGGCTCAAAAAAAAAAAAAATTGAGGCCCAAGATTGGAAGAGTGGCCGGCCATCATGGCTAGCCCAAGCCCATGGAAAATTAATTCCATGTGGCAAATTAATATAAGGGACCATATATGAGTCATGAACTCATAGAATATTCAAGAAAGCAAAGGAAAAATCAAGAAAAAGAAAGGAAGAGCCTTCGGCTCCAAGAGAGAAAGAAGAAGAAGAAAGAAAAAAAAAATTCCAAGTCCTTTAGCTTCATCCAAAAATCTTGTTTTTCTTGAATTAGTAGCAAGCTCAAGACGCTCTTCAACGTGATATAATTAGTTAAGCAAAAGAACGACGTTTGCGGCAAATTGAAATTTGAAGAATAAGGTAAGAATTCTATTCTTTCAAGTTATGGAAGGTGTGTGCATGATATAATGATTAGAATTGTATGAGAATTATGGAAATTGTGTTGTGAGATTGCATGGCCGTGTGTGTGTGTGGGAATAGGTGTGGCCGTGAGCCTTGTGATGTGGAGAAGAAGTGAATTTGATTTTACTTAACTTGTTAATTGTGTTGTTGCGACCTTTGTGACGTAAGTAAAGGCTTAGCGACTCAAGTTGGCGTTGAAATGGCATGTAAGCCGTTATGGGAAATTATATGAATTCTATATGACTTTTATATAATTGTGGAAGTAATGGTCTAAGGTGTGAATTAATGTTGTTGTAGAGGAAATTGGAAGATGACAATGCAATTTTGTAATTTTGTTGCAATTGTAGGAAGTTGGGGTGGAATATGGTTTGATGAAAAACTTGTGTATTTTGAGGAATAATGAGGAATGTGTTTGAAATGTATTTGAATGGTCTCGAATTAGTAGGTAAATATGGAAACGTCAATATTGGATGAAAAGTGTGAAGTTAGAACGGAAGTTGATGTATTATGTTGAAAGAAAGACTATTTATGTTAATATGTGTTTTGTAGCGCTTATTGATGTTGTTGATGTTGTTGTTGGGTTGTTGTTGATTGTTTTGAGCCGAGTTGAATCTCGGGGATGCTATATGTATAGGGGAGGTGCTGCCCAAATTTCTGTAAACAAGAAAGGGCCAAGAATGAATCCCTAAAGACCTATAACTTACCATTGGTAATTGTGACCATTTGCAGATTCTGGACGAAACGGGAATTGAGCTCAAGCGAGCATAAGACACCCGTAAGGTATGTGAAGCTATCCCTCTCCTTCCTTTGGCATGTCCTAGGTGTACTAGGCTTGAATTTGAGCCTCGGGGGTTATTCTGTTCATCGAAATCCGATTCTGAAATGGAGCACTATTCATTCAGTGCGATTGAACTAGAATCCTTATATCTTGTTGGAAAAATGCTCAAACGTCCGTAACTTGCAGGAATGTAATCGAATTGCCTTGAAACTTCCATAAATGACTCCATTAAGCTTAGTATATGTAATTCGAGTACGCCACCTCCGTTGACCGGGGCGGACCCGCTATTCCCGGATCTCCGCCTACTGTTTTATTTGTCTTATTTTTGTACCACAATTGAAGGAAAACTTTTGGCTATTGCCCTAACTATTAAGCGATATTTTATAAAACTTTTCAAAACCACTCCGAAGGGAGTGTGATATTTTATAAAACTTTTCAAAACCACTCCGAAGGGAGTGCGATATCTTATTATTCAGATTTTCCAAAACCACTCCGAAGGGGGTGTGAGATTTTATTATTATTATTACTATTATTATTATTATGCCCGAAGGGGCTAGGATTAGTATTATGTCACGAGTGGCATGCCCGAAGGGGCCAGGGTAGCCGTATGCCACGAGTGACATGCCCGAAGGGGCTAGGATCATTATGTCGGGGCCAGCATGTCCGAAGGGGCCAGGATAGACGTATGTTGGACCGGCATGCCCGAAGGGGCCATCATTTTATTCCGGGACCGGCATGTCCGAAGGGGCCAGGATAGACGTATGTCGGAACCGGTACACCGAAGGGGATTACTAGTATTATTATCATTGTTATTACTATTGTTATTACTATTATTGTTATTATTATTAGGCGGAAGCGACGTCCGAAGGACTATTTTATTTAAATATTTAATTCATGTCGTGTAACCTAAACTTGCTTTCTTCGTTGTACTTTTCGATTCATGCTTCGGTGACGCTTTACATATTCGGTACATATTCCGTATCGACCCCCCCCCCTTTCTTCGGGGGCGCGTTTCATGCCCGCGAGGTTCGGGGACGCAACCGGGGGACCCGACTTCTTAGAGGGAGTTAGCATCGGGAGTCGAACAGCTCCATTTGCTTCGGAGGCTGTTCCTGTTTTGGTATAGTTTTATATATTGTGCAGGTCATACTCTGTAGAAGTCTGCGAACTGCGTGGGAGTTGTGGTTACTGTTTGGCCTTGTCGGCCATTATTTTGTTGTACAGAAATGGCAGAGGCCTTTTGGCTCGCCTTGTTCTTTGTCGTATGTATATATGTAACATGTTTTGAGGTGCCTTGAGCCACGTGTCGATTTTGGTATTTCATTTACAATTTTTAATTCTTGTTTTAAAAAAAAAAAAAAAAAATTGAGTTGACGTTTAAGGGTTCGCTCGACTCTGATGAGAGTCGGGTGCCCTCACGCCCGATGAAGATTGGGGTGTGACAAAGTGGTATCAGAGCAGGTCAGTCCTCGGCATGTTCGCAGACGGTGTCTAGTAGAGTCTTGTTTATCGGTGTGTTGTGCACCACATCTATAAACAGGAGGCTACGAGACATTGATAGGGTGTCATTCATTCTTTTATGGGGCAGATCGTGCGTATAGAGCTGTGTTGTATATGAAGTCCCTAATTTAATAACCTTGTATGCTTTCAGTAATGCCGCCTAAGAAGGGTAAAGCGACGGCAGCCCAGAAGGGCAAAGCAGTTGGGGATGAGGCAGTTAGCCAAGCCCCCAGGTCTACTAGAGCTCGGACTTATGCTGGAATACGCATCCAGCCCCGGAGTCCTCCCACCTCCCCATCGCCGGAGGAGCTGAGAGAGGCACACACACACGATCCGGCCCCGGCTCCGGCTCCGGCATCGGTATCTCCGGTCTCTCGGTCGGATGCTCGGCGTCGGGAGATTAGAGAAATGAAAGATGCCATACGTTTGTTGACTCAAATGCTTGCTACTCGGTGGACGGACACGAGAATAGGAGTCACGAGTATCCCGATGGGGCCCACCGGCGCTAGGGCACGGGATTTTCTTACATTAAGTCCCCCGAGTTTAAGGGCACGGACCCTAATGCGATCCTCAGGAGTTTATAGATGGTATGCAGCGTACATTAAATATAATGAAGGCATCAGCTACAGAGTCTGTTGAGCTAGCTGCTTACAGGTTACAGGGTATAGCAATTAACTGGTACCAGTCGTGGAGATTATCGAGAGGTAGTGACGCCCTTCCGCCGACGTGGCAGGAATTCTCAGATGCCTTTTTGCGTCACTATATGCCACCCGAGTTGAGACGAGCAAGGGTTGATAGATTCCTTAATTTGCGACAGGGTAGCATGTCCGTTAGAGAGTATAGTGTGGAGTTCGACTCCTTAGCCGGATATGCCCCTACTATTGTGCGAAATGGAAGATAGAGTTCACCGGTATGTAATGGGATTGGACTCGAGTTGCGGGGAGATTTGTATGCCAGTGGCAATGCAGCCGGGTATAGACATAGCTCGTATCCAAGCTTATGCGCAGGGGGTAGAGGATCGCAAGCGCCAACGAGAGGCTATTTCAGAGCAGGGTGGCAGCCAGCCCAAGAGGGCCAGGACAGAAGGTCGGGGTAAGGGTTCCACCAGCGAGAGCAGACCCCAGTGTAGTGCGCCTTCGCAATTTCGTGGACCTCAGCGGGGTAGAGAGACATTCCCTCGGCAAGGACAGAGTTCTTCCTATGCGCCGGGTCCTCAGCAGCAGGCATGGTCGGGGCAAGAGGCGATGGCCCCTCCGCGATGTGCGACTTGTGGAAGGCGGCATGTAGGACAATGCCGACGGGGCGTGTGTTATACTTGTGGTGATCCGACGCACTATGCTAGAGAGTGTCCACAGGGAGTGGGCCATACTGCTCCTGGAAATTCGGTAGCGGCGTCGTCACCTTCGGTAAGAGCCCCCGAGACAGGACCTCAGACTTCTTCTGGTCGAGGTAGGGGCGGAGGTAGAGCACCTAGTTCCAGTGCAGGACCACATCGCATCTATGCACTAGGGGGGAGACCAGGTCCCGAGGCGCCGCAGGATGCACCACCAGGTAATCTAAATTTCATAGTTGATTGTCTTAGTCAATGAATGATTTATATGTGCCGCCCACCTAAAGAACCTTCCCCAAAATGCTTGTAAGACCTATAAGGTTAATTTAACATTCGAGGACGAATGTTCTAAAGGGGGGGAGGATGTTACATCCCGTGTTTTTGCACGTTCGGGAAATTTGGATATAATTGTGATTTGTAAGAATAAGGTCATATGTTGATTGGGATTAAGGTATGTGTGTGTTGTTTATGAAAAATAGTGGTGTGGAAATACGAAGGAAGGCCAAGGGCAAAATGGGAATTTCGGAAATTAGCTTCGGGAATTACAAAATGAGATTTCTAAGGAGATTGGGCTCAAAAAAAAAAAAAAAATTGAGGCCCAAGATTGGAAGAGTGGCCGGCCATCATGGCTAGCCCAAGCCCATGGAAAATTAATTCCATGTGGCAAATTAATATAAGGGACCATATATGAGTCATGAACTCATAGAATATTCAAGAAAGCAAAGGAAAAATCAAGAAAAAAGAAAGGAAGAGCCTTCGGCTCCAAGAGAGAAAGAAGAAGAAGAAAGAAAAAAAAAATTCCAAGTCCTTTAGCTTCATCCAAAAATCTTGTTTTTCTTGAATTAGTAGCAAGCTCAAGACGCTCTTCAACGTGATATAATTAGTTAAGCAAAAGAACGACGTTTGCGGCAAATTGAAATTTGAAGAATAAGGTAAGAATTCTATTCTTTCAAGTTATGGAAGGTGTGTGCATGATATAATGATTAGAATTGTATGAGAATTATGGAAATTGTGTTGTGAGTGTGCATGGCCGTGTGTGTGTGTGGGAATAGGTGTGGCCGTGAGCCTTGTGATGTGGAGAAGAAGTGAATTTGATTTTACTTAACTTGTTAATTGTGTTGTTGCGACCTTTGTGACGTAAGTAAAGGCTTAGCGACTCAAGTTGGCGTTGAAATGGCATGTAAGCCGTTATGGGAAATTATATGAATTCTATATGACTTTTATATAATTGTGGCAGTAATGGTCTAAGGTGTGAATTAATGTTGTGGTGGATGAATTTGGAAAATGACAATGTAATTTTGTAATTTGGTTGAAATTGTAGGAAGTTGGGGTGGAATATGGTTTGATGAAAAACTTGTGTATTTTGAGGAATAATGAGGAATGTGTTTGAAATGTATTTGAATGGTCTCGAATTAGTAGGTAAATATGGAAACGTCAATATTGGATGAAAAGTGTGAAGTTAGAACGGAAGTTGATGTATTATGTTGAAAGAAAGACTATTTATGTTAATATGTGTTTTGTAGCGCTTATTGATGTTGTTGATGTTGTTGTTGGGTTGTTGTTGATTGTTTTGAGCCGAGTTGAATCTCGGGGATGCTATATGTATAGGGGAGGTGCTGCCCAAATTTCTGTAAACAAGAAAGGGCCAAGAATGAATCCCTAAAGACCTATAACTTACCATTGGTAATTGTGACCATTTGCAGTTCTGGACGAAACGGGAATTGAGCTCAAGCGAGCATAAGACACCCGTAAGGTATGTGAAGCTATCCCTCTCCTTCCTTTGGCATGTCCTAGGTGTACTAGGCTTGAATTTGAGCCTCGGGGGTTATTCTGTTCATCGAAATCCGATTCTGAAATGGAGCACTATTCATTCAGTGCGATTGAACTAGAATCCTTATATCTTGTTGGAAAAATGCTCAAACGTCCGTAACTTGCAGGAATGTAATCGAATTGCCTTGAAACTTCCATAAATGACTCCATTAAGCTTAGTATATGTAATTCGAGTACGCCACCTCCGTTGACCGGGCGGACCCGCTATTCCCGGATCTCCGCCTCTTTTGTTTTATTTGTCTTATTTTTGTACCACAATTGAAGGAAAACTTTTGGCTATTGCCCTAACTATTAAGCGATATTTTATAAAACTTTTCAAAACCACTCCGAAGGAGTGTGATATTTTATAAAACTTTTCAAAACCACTCCGAAGGAGTGCGATATCTTATTATTCGATTTTCCAAAACCACTCCGAAGGGGGTGTGAGATTTTATTATTATTATTACTATTATTATTATGCCCGAAGGGGCTAGGATTAGTATTATGTCACGAGTGGCATGCCCGAAGGGCCGGGGTAGCCGTATGCCACGAGTGACATGCCCGACGGGGCTAGGATCATTATGTCGGGGTCAGCATGTCCGAAGGGGCCAGGATAGACGTATGTTGGACCGGCATGCCCGAAGGGGCCATCATTTTATTCCGGGACCGGCATGTCCGAAGGGGCCAGGATAGACGTATGTCGGAACCGGCACACCCGAAGGGGATTACTAGTATTATTATCATTGTTATTACTATTGTTATTACTATTATTGTTATTATTATTAGGCGGAAGCGGCGTCCGAAGGACTATTTTATTTAAATATTTAATTCATGTCGGTAACCTAAACTTGCTTTCGTTGTACTTTTCTGATTCATGCTTCAGTGACGCTTTACATATTCGGTACATATTCCGTACTGACCCCCTTTCTTCTGGGGCTGCGTTTCATGCCCGCGAGTTCGGGGGGACGCAACCGGGGACCCGGCTTCTTAGAGGGAGTTAGCATCGGGAGTCGACGCTCCATTTGCTCCGAGGTCGTTCTCGTTTTGGTATAGTTTTATATATTGTGCAGTCATACTCGTAGAAGTCTGCGAACTGCGTGGGAGTTGTGGTTCTTTGTTTGGCCTTGTCGGCCATTATTTTGTTGTACGAAAATGGCGAGGCCTTTTTGGCTCGCCTTGTTCTTTGTCGTATGTATATATAACATGTTTTGAGGTGCCTTGAGCCACGTGTCGATTTTGGTATTTCATTTACAATTTTTAATTCTTGTTTTAAAAAATGACGTTTAAGGAGTTCGCTTCTAAGGGTGCTAGTCATTGAAAAGGGAAGGGATGATAATCCCAAATCTAAGATAATAACCCCAAATGCGATTAACGCTAGAAGTGGAAGATATGGGGTTACTAAGCTAGACATCACATTTTAGTATTAACATTATCAATTTTATCCTCCAAGAAATCTCCCAAAACCCTCAATTTATTCTAAGGGATTGAAAAGGGAAGGGATGATTCTAAGATAATAACGATTAAGAAAGTAAGTGATTAGACAAGGCTTTATCCAAGAAATTCCTTCCCAAGCTCCAATATTGAGTTATGACATAATTAGGGTCTAGGTCTTATTTTAAGACACATTTAATGAAACTCCCCTGCCCGTGACTGCCACGGCGAGGGGAGTGCCGCTACAGCGGCGCCGTTGCGGCGTCTAGGACACCGCTGCAGCGGTGAGGCCCATTTTACTCATGATCGCCCCAGCGGTCACTACACCGCCATGGTGGTGCTGGCACGGGACGGCTCGTGCGCTCGTTGCGGCACCGACACTAAAAATTCCCAATTTCTCTAAGTCTTCCATCGAATTTTCGGGATATTTTCGAGGCCATCTACTCCTAATCCGACCACCTAAACCAATACGAAAATACGCTACGAACGCACTCGTGGTCTCAAAACTTCTAACGGAGGTCTCGTTGACCGAGTCAACCACCGGTGCCTACTTCCCATTTCCCATCCAAAGTCCCAAAATGCACTAAAATGCATTGGGAATCGAGCCAATCATACATGCAAGTTCTAAACATGTATCTGGACCTCTCAAAATTGAAAAAAACTCCGAAAAAGGTCTGTTTTCCCAAAAGTTAACCTCGGGTCAAAATGAGTGAATAAACTCTCGGAAGTGGCAAAACTGCCAAAAGGACAATAACGACCAAACGCGTCGTTACACATCACTATCTTGTCTTGCATTGAGGGAATAACAACATGAGATGAGACCATCTATCATGAATGTAATTAAGAAGTTCATAGTAAGCTTAACCATATCACGAGAGTCTTGAGAGAGTAAATGTTCTCTAGAACTTCTAGGAACAAGAGTAACATCGATAGCATATATGGGATCATAACACAAGATTCATGCCTTTTGAAAGAAAGGGGTAGCCTTACATACCTTTACGTCTCCTCAATGACTAAATGTTTTCCTCCAAAGCTCGCAAACTCTACATTCAAGAGAATTCATACTAAAGTTAGGTTATTGGAAACATACTTAAATCCAAACTAATGCGATTAAGAAAGCTAACGGAATTTGGGCAGCATTTCCCTATTTCATCAACTTCCACCATTTTATAAACAGATCCTAAACAATATCAACAATATTCATAATATCATAATCTAATAATTACATTCAGTTCAATCTCAAATTCAACCAAAGTTCCTTTTTAGAGCTCACACCATAATCATCTTCCTCACTATCACACTTGTGGCTTTTCCACTTTAATTCTTTTCCTTTCTAGGGGTTACCAAACCTTTATATCAATTTAACCATATAACTAAGATGAAATACATACCTTATGGTCAAGGAACCTCACCTAGCTCGACTCCCTTCAACACTAAGTTCACTCCAACCTTGAAAGAAATTAGGAACAATCACTTTCCTTGAATTACCTTGGGGTGTAAATGTTGATTCTCTCTTTGGATGATTATGGAAGGATGTAGGGTGGTATAGAACCTTCAAGAACTGCTTGGAAGTGTCTAGAGAGGTGGGGAAATAAATGGGGAAAGTTAGAGTTGAACTTAGGGTCATTTGGGATTTAAAATGGTTGCAACTTCGCACTCCCACACTGTCTTGCGATGGAGATATGGCGCCGCAGGGTGAAGATGCGGCTGCATCTCCCCTCCTCTCCTTAGGGAGGAGGCTGGGAAGTGAGGGCTTTCATTTTGGGGAGCTTACTGCCCATATGCGGTGCAGCATACTGAGTATGCGGCCGCATATAGCCCTGTTTTGTCCGATTTCGCGAAAATGCGTTCTTTTGATTCGTTTGACCTCCAATCCTTATGGAACCTTCTTGGCACTTGTATAAAAATTTGTTAACCATTAAAAGCTCTATATATCTTCCTAAAAGTGATGCTAATCAATACTTACCTCAAATGATGTGAAATTCTCCCAAACATGACTCAAGCTTATCTTCCTCCGACCAATTTATTTCCTTTGCCTCAAATGTCTTTGGAATCTTAATTAGAATTATCAAACATCCTTTCTTAACTTATAGGGACTTCATGTACACCCTAGATTTACATTATTCTACTCATCATGATAACACGAATTTCCCCATGGTGTGACATTCCTTCCCCCTTAAGAACATTCATCCCCGAATGTTAAACCTTTAAGGATTCTACATAAATTTTGCCAGAGTTTCCCCTGTAGATGTACCACTTCCATCCTATCACAGCAGCCCAAAATATATAACACCTCATAGGGCTACAACAACAATAATAATATTATCCACACACGACCAAGAAAGCATCAAAGAAGCATTACATAGCTGGGGACAGTGACCTTTCTGCCTGAACCTCTGCTGGGGTTCGAAATAAATGTGGATACCTGGACTTCATATCTTCCTCTGTCTCACAAGTCATTTTCTCTCTGCTATTGTTTCTCCACAAAACTTTTACCGAAGCTACATCCTTGGTTCTAAGTCCCCGAACTTGTCTATCTAGAATGGCAATGGGTACTTCTTCATAGGATAACTTCTCAGTAACTTGGATATCATCTATTGGCACAATTCTGGAAGGATCTCCAACACACTTTTGAAGCATTAATACATGAAAAACTGGGTGGACTGACTCTAAGTCTGAAGGCAAATCTAGCTCATAAGCTACTTGGCCCACCTTGTGCGCAATCTTGTAAGGCCCAATATACCGGGGACTAAGCTTGCCTTTCCTGCCAAATATCATTACACCTTTCATCGGCGACACTCTCAAGAATACCCAATTATTAACTTCAAATTTTAAGTCTCGTCGACGATTGTCCGCATATGATTTCTGACAACTCTGGGCTATCAACAACCGATCTTAGATAAGTTTGATCTTCTCTACCGCTTGTTGGATCAAGTCTGGGCCTACGAACTTTGTCTCCCCTACTTCAAACTATCCAATTGGTGATTTGCACTTTCTCCCATAAAAAGCCTCATACGGGGCCATTTGAATACTGGAGTGATAACTATTAATTTATGAAAATTCAATGAGTGGCAAAAAATCATCCCAGCTACCTCCAAAGTCTAATACAGATGCCCGTAGCATATCTTCAAGGGTCTGAATAGTGCGCCCGGGCTTTGCCCCGTCGGCCTCGTGGATGAAAGGTCGTGCTAAGTCTCACCTAAGTTCCCAAGCCTTCTTGAAAGGACTTTCGTAAATTAGCAAGAAATCGTGCCTCATCGGTGATAATGGATACTGGAACTCCATGAAGTCGTACTATTTCTTTGACATACGACCTTCGCATAATCTTCTCGCCGAGTACGTAGTTATTTGGTAGAAAATGAGCCGACTTCGTAATTTTGTCCACGACTATCCATATAGAATCAAGCTTATGCGAGAACCCAGGCAAGCCCACAATAAAATCCATATTAATCACTTCCATTTCCGGTTGGAATTTTCATGCCTTGAACAATCCCGGGCTTTTATCTCAAT
>NW_026727047.1:0-35756 GCF_029784015.1 Lycium ferocissimum | reverse complement strand
TTAACTCAACAAAAGGTTTGGGGCCAAACCCCCCGGGGCCCGGTTGGGTTTTTTTTTTTTTTTAAATTTAAACCCCAATTTTTTCCCAATGCCCATTTCTTGTAATTAAATAAACTTTTTTCCCAAAATTTTCCCAAATTTTTCCCCCCTAGCCTTTCTCGGTATTTTCGCACCAATGTTTTCATAACCAACACATTCATACTAAGTAAGGTCCAAATGTGGCCTCGTTCCTTACAAGTCAAAATATTTCGAATTTTCCGAATATGCAAAAATGTCGGATATAACAGGATTATCAAACACATCAACATGGCTAAGGAAGTCCAAAGATCTGAGCAACTACAACAAGATAGATCGCCTTACAAATTATTGCCCGAACCTTGGTTACATGTCCAAAGGGCCGTGGGCTCGCTTCTTGGAGGAGTTGGAGAAGATAGGATCTAGTGGATGTTTCTCGACTTCATATCAGAAATTGTGATGGTTCGAGGCAAGAATTGTCCCTTTGTGCCATTAGTAGGGGTTTGAGGAATCCGTCCTTATTATCTATCTTGGGTTTTAAGACAATTTGGTAGAAGGCAAGTGATACCTCAGGTAGGAAATCCTGAGCTGTTCATCATTGAGCACACAAAGTAAAAAATTAAGAATGTCGGGGTATTCCTCAGAGAATGGAATGGCCCACACTTCCTCACGATGCTTGAGAGGAAGAGCGTTTGAAGGAATGTTTGAAAGCACAGATGAGAATTTGGTCAAGGTTTTAGAAGAAACAAATCTGGTGATAATTAGGATGGAGATGTACCAAGTACGACTTTGGATTCAGACTACCCTTCGGAGGGTTAAAAAGGCCAAGACAAGCCAGGCCTCGACATCAGTTGCTCGAGGAGAACCTTGCTGATTCGTTGCTTTATATCAAGCCCTATGTCGGCCTCATCATTTTTGTAATCCCTTTAGGGAAGATATTTTTATTATTATTTATTAACTAATGATAATTTTTCGGGGCAATGATTCACTTTCACAAATGGCACTTGCATGTTTCAAGCGATTAAGAGAGCCTAAACTCAAAAGCCTTTAGGAACGCGAATAGTATAAATACCTGCAAATTACATGAATGCCTGCTACGCGCTTCACATGCCTATTTGCTATGTGTGTTATCATATATTAAGGCTTGAATACATTGGATCTGATGATCTAAACTACATACCAAAAGAAAAACCCCAAAGCTTAAAACTTACCCAAATTCATCCCCATAAAAGGTTGAGTTACAATGGCAAACCAAGGAGAACAAGAAACGCGAACTCTGGGAGAGACAATTGAGATGCTAAAACACAAGGTACTACAAATGGAGAAACACCTCTAAGAAATAGGGAGGAAAATAAAGAAAGTGGACAGACTGCTGAAGATGGTTGGGAACCCGCTAGAGGGCATACCCCAAAAATAATACTATGGGAATGTCCCAGAAGAAGTAAGGGATTTGGTGCTGAACTATATGCCTATAGAGAGAAGGCCTATGACGCCTAGAGAACTTCGGGAGAAGTGAATGAAAACTAAGGAGCTAGATCTGACCCATGGGTGACCGAATCAGATCCACAAGAGGAGTCGGAGCCTCAACAGGAAGCCTCCGAACCCGTCGAGGAAGAAAAACCAGAAGAGGAAGAAGAAGAGCCTCAGGATATGGAGGAGGAGGAATTAGAGCCCGTTGACATAGAGGCTAAGGGAGAGGAAGAACCATTTGAGATGTTTCCTGAGTTTGCAGAGGAGGAGAATGATGCGAATGAGGAATCTGACTACTATGCCCCAACCAACGAGGGGTCTGACTTCTATGCACTGTCTCCCATAATGGTACCTTCCACCTCCACTATGGCATCTGAGAATTTCGGAAGAGCAGGCCCTTCCGACCAGCTTGGTGGGGCATAGCATTCAAAGCCCATTTCTCCCCATTCAGAGTAGCTCCATGGCCCGTCACCTCTAAGGAGGTATACGAAAGGATGGTCGCCACAGGAGTGCCTTGCACCACTAGGGCTAGGTTGCCGCCGCCCGAGTTGGTGTACACATACAAAAGATGCCCGTTTCACCCAACCAGGCGGGTCATACCCTGAATGAGTGTCTGGGGTTAAGGAGAAGAATTTGTAGCTTGATTAATGATAGGATCATTGGGAATTTGTGGGGACCACACACCCTACTAGTCCATGACCCTATTATCCCTGGAGAAGGGGTTACCACTAGTACTCAGATCCGGCGATATGATTTCACAGTCTTAGAGGAATCATACACCCGCATCTTTTCAAATTTGGCTACTTTTAGGAAGATTAGACCCGTGGAACACAACGCCCACAAGCCCGCGCCATTAGGGCCCAACAGGAACATGTTTTGCCTGTACTATACAAGAGCTATCGGGCACGACTTAGAAGAGTGCCACTGTAACACCCCATACTACCAGATGAACGTTCGCTAAGTTTAAGTACAAGTACATGGAATTATGATCGAGATGAGCCGTCTTTTGGGTTTAAGGAATGGCGTAATTATTAGGTATACTTATAGATAAAGTGATATATGAGAGATACCGGGAAGTCTCACGACCAAATGGAGTTGAAGAAATAAGCTATTGAGACCTTGAATTTTGTGGAAAATATGAAGGGCAAATTTTGGTCCAATTTTGAGAAGGAATATCTTTTAGTATATGAGGAGTTTTGAAGCAAAGTAAAAGCCTAAAATGAAGTTCGTCGAGTCTAGTTTCCAACGCAATAAACCGCTCATCGATACGACATCGGAGTAGAGAATTATGGACGTTGCGATTTAAGCTGACGGAGCAGAAACGCTATTATAGTAATGCTACAGTACCGACTTGCTACAGTAGCTGCTACAGTGACCCGACCCGAATTTGACCCACTATTTAAGGACCAAATCTGATCCAAAACCTCATTTTTCAGCCAAGAATTCTCCAAATATTTCCCAAACCTTCTAGAAAATTCTCCCAACTACTATCCACTAGATTTCAATGCGAATTAAGTATAATCTCCGGATTTAAGGTTGGACAGCGCGTAGTTGCGATTATACTATTGTATTGCGGTGAAACCTGGCTTGGATTCAAGGTGATAATCGAAGATATTGCAATTCTAGCGGGTGAAAGGTATGAATCTTTCCTTATTAATATTGATTTAAGCTTATCTACAGAGGAAAAGGTACTAAATGAGCATATAGTGAATTTATGGGTCGAGAAATTGGATAAAACATCGTGTGAGATGTTTATGGAATATTTTAATGTTGATAATATTGTTGTTAATGTTGGTATTGCTGTTGTTGTTGTTGGTTGCTTAATTGAGATTTCGGGTAAGGCATATAAACAGGGGAGATGCTTTTAATTTCAAGATTCTAAAGGGATTTTTAATTAAAGGCTTAAGACAAGTATATGATGGTGAGCCTAATAATAGTATGAACGATTTTATATGTAGATTACAAGTCAGGAGATAAGTGGGAAGGGCAAGGACCAAGATTCCAGGTATGTTAAGGCTAAACCTTTCTTTCTTAAGGCATGATTCTTTTGGTGTGAACCTATATATGACATCTTCAATAAACTTGTTTCTAAAAGTACCAAAGCTTACAGTTTCCGACGTTCTTGTGATATCCTTGGGCTTGTTTCATGGCTATTGGCGTTATTCATTGATGTTGATCTCACCTTATGATATTTGTTCCTTCAAGGTGAGATATAGCGATGACGATAGTTCCATAGTAATAACAATCCAATGAGTTTAGGAATGTGTCTTAAGGAATGTTTTGTGGGACATGAATAGAGTGCTAGTAGAGGGTCCCTAATGAGGTATTTAATGTTCGAAGAGAGGTTCATGTTGTATCTTAGTATTTGGTTATAGCCTAGTCAAGTAGGAAGAAGTACTAATGGCCAGAGATGTGCTTATAAGGCTTATATGATTATGTAGACACTACGGGTTAAGCGAAGACCATGAGAAGTGCATAGAGATTACTTGTAGATGTTTAGTTATGATGTTGATTATAATTACCACTGGTCTACCACCAGTCGGGCAGATGTTACCACCGGGCTAAGGCCGGTTGGGCAGATGTATGTATGTATGTATGTATTTACCACTTGACTGCAGCTAGTCGGGCGGTTACCACCGTGCTGCGGCCGATCGAGCAGTTATCGCTGATCAGTCTGGCAGTTGCGCTCTACCGTCGGGCGATAATCGGACGGGCAGTTATTACCACCGGACTGCAGCCGGTTGGGCAGTTACCACTGATCAGTTGGGCAGTTAGTATAGGATGATTAGTAATATAGAGGCACAGCACTGTACATAGATATGGTTAAGCATCCAAGGGTATATGGATTGGGTTGCACGCCGCAACACATGTTCAGATAACATTTGATGGTAAGGTAACTAGGACTATGGTAGGGTATACAGACCTAGTAAAGATTACAAGAAGATGAAGAGGTATTGTATATATAAACTAGATTTCCATCGCCAGCTCAGAAATAATAGGTTAATTCTTATTCTTCTCATCTTTAGTATATGGCCATTTTGTTGCACTTTCTACCTTGCATACTCAGTACATTGCTCGTACTGACGTCCCTTAGCTGGGGGCGCTGTGTTTTATGCCCGCAGGTCTTGAGATACAGCTTGACGGATCTTTCGGGAGAAGGATACCGGCTCGACAGCGAGTCGTGGCACTCCACTTGCTGCGGAGTTGCCCTGTGAGTCAGCATGGCTGCATATGCATTTGCATGGGTATGGCGGGGCCCTGTTCCGGCCACTTTATGTCATGTATTCCTGTAGAGGCTCGTAGACAGATATGCACAGTTAGACATCTTATAATCATCTCGACTTATACTATGTTGTATCATTATTATGGATAGCCTTACCGGCACATGCACTCGAGATTAGTTTGAAGACGTAAGTATGTTATCTTTTGTGCTTGTACCCCTATGGCTTATAGTATCTTGGTCTTGTGTTGCCTTTCGAGATACAGAAAACGTGAGTTACAGTTGGTTCGCTCGGTTCCCGTAGGGTGCCGAGTGCCAGTCACGCCTTACCAAGGTTGGGGTGTGACAAATTGGTATCAGAGCAGTTCGTCCTAGGGTTGGTCTACGAGCCGTGTCCAGTAGAGTCTTATTTATGGGTGTGAAGCGCGCCACACTTATAAACAGGAGGCTGCAGGGCATTCAGGATGGTTACCCTTCTTTGTATCTTAAATCGTGCTATAGAGCTGAGTCATAGGGTGTAAATCCTCAATCCCGACTTCTGTTGTTTTATAGGTTGACGACTTCTTCAGAAGGGATATGATTGGTTAGAAAAGGTAAAAGAGCGATGCACGTCACTCAATGAGCTAGATATTGACGAGGGCTTCCTTATTATATAGAGTATATTGGCAAGGATAGTATACAGTGATATGAGGTTCATATAGCCGCATTTGTTTCTATTACCAAATGAGGTTCAGATAGAGACGCCATAGCCTTCAGGTATGCATATATATTGCCAGTTAATATTATTGGGGCCGTTGTTATTGCGATTGTTATAGCCCCGTATGGCATTGTCTTTGTTGGTTTACCGCGAGGCGTTGGTAGCATTGCAGATTCTGAGAGAAAGATCTCCCGAAATTTTCATAAGATCCCTGAGAGTTTAACATTCGAGGACGAATGTCTTAAGGGGGGGGGGGGGAATGTTACACCCCGTACTTCCAGATGAACGTTCGCTAAGTTTAAGTACAAGTACGTGGAATTATGATCAAGATGAGCCGTCTTTCGGGTTTAAGGAATGGCGCAATTATTAGGTATACTTTTGGATAAATTAATATATGAGGAGTACTGGGAAGTCTCACGACCAAATGGAGTTGAAGAAATAAGCTATTGAGACCTTGAATTTTGTAGAAAATATGAACGGCAAATTTTGGTCCAACTTTGAGAAGGAATATTTTTTAGTAGATGAGGAGTTTCGAAGCAAAGTAAAAGCCTAAAATGAAGTTCGTCGAGTCTAGTTTCCAACGCAATAAACCGATCATCAATACGACAACGGAGTAGAGAATTATGGACGTTGCAATTTAAGCTGACGGAGCAGAAGCGCTGCTACAGCAACCGCTTGCTACGATGCGCTACGGTGCGACTGCTACAACAAGAGACTTGCTACGGTCTTGCTACGGGACCCCCCCGACCCGAATTTGACCCACTATTTAAGGACCAAATCTGATCCAAAACCTCATTTTTCAGCCAAGAATTCTCCAAATATTTTCCAAACCTTCTAGAAAATTCTCCCAACTTATCCACTAGATTTCAACGCGAATTAAGTATAATCTCGGATTTAAGGTTGGACAGCGCGTAGTTGCGATTATACTATCGTATTGCGGTGAAACTTGACTTGGATTCAAGGTGATAATCGAAGATATTGCAATTCTAGCGGGTGAAAGGTATGAATCTTTTCTTATTAGTGTCACACCCTTAATCCGATAGGGTGTGATGGGCACCCAATCCTTACGTAGGGTCGAGCGAACCCGCTAACTCTTGTGACATTCATAATCATACTGGGCCCTTAGCCATAACATAAATACATAACGGAAATTTTTCGGAAAGTCAACTATGCTTTTCATCATTTTCAACTCAAATAAAAATTTGTAACATATGAAACGTATGACACAATGCGTAATAATACATCGGCTTACATAGCCGCTTACATAACCGACATCTTATACCCACGACACTGTCTGCAAAGTCTCTAACACGGAACATGAAACCATAACATAATACTCTGACTCGGCAGCACTCCGGAGGAAATGGAGCTCGCCAATCCCGCTCGAATATCCTCTGCTAATATCTTCGACTCACACAGGTGTACACGCGCGGCATGAAACGCGACCCCAGAAGAAAGGGGTCGATGCGGAATATGTACTGAGTATGTAAAGCATGAAATGTAATGAGCGGGATCATACTGAAGTAAAGAGTATAGAGAATCGTAAGACTTGCCCTTTGAAAACATATGTCATGCATGTCAATGTCATAAAATCATCGTAAAAACATATAACGTGCCTCGGCCCTCTAATGAGGGACGCGGTGAGTAAAATCATAAAATCATCATATGTACATATAACGTCCCCCGGCCCTCTAAGGAGGGACGCGATGCGTAAAATCATGTAAAGAGTAAAGAAAATCATATGCATGTACATGTAACGTGCCCCGGCCCTCTAATGAGGGACGCGGTAAAGGGAATCATCATATGCCATCCTGGCCACCTCCCCCATATCATCATATCATATAACGTGCCCCGGCCCCGCTAGCAAGGGACGAGGTAAATATACGTGCCCTGGCCCTCTAGTGAGGGACGCGGTGAACAATGCAATGAGGTGCACGAATACATGCCCTGGCCCGGGACGCAGTGAAAGAACATCTTGAGGCTGGAACGAGCAGAGTAGTGAGAAACCATATGCACATAAATCATTTTCAGAGACTCAATGAAGTGATCTGAATGAATCGTCATTTAAAAACCGGACAATAGTCATATCAAATATAGCTCGGACGGTACTCGGAAACATATCAAATATCATAAGTATATCAAAGTATCGTAGGGACCATAGTCGTATATCAAATCATTCCGAGCCTGCCTATGAAGATCATAGTCATTATACGTTACAAAACTTTCTACGAACGTTTCAAAGCAATCCGGTTCTTTTTACGAAAGTTACGGACGTTTTTGGACATAAAACCTTTTAGGAACAAAATCCTTTATGCAATATTTGAACTCCAAATATACATAAGACTCAAAGACCATATGAAGAATATTACATCATGAAGCAAATAAGGATCATATACGTATTCGGAACGCAAGAGTGGAGTTACCTCAAAATACAAATCATGTCATACCTTAGTTACGTCTAGGACATGCCAAAGAAGGAAAGGGTAAGCCTTACATACCTTGGCCGCTTCCTAAGCTATTCCGAACTTGCGTCTCGACTTCTCACGATCTACAATAATTTCATTAGGCACCACTATTAGTCATACACACTTAAGAATCCGATTCCAAGCCGTCACTTATTTACAGAAATTCCGGTAGCATCTCCCCTATAAATCCAACAACCCCGAGAATTCAACTCGGCCGATACCAACAACAACCATACCAACAATCATAATAACAATATCCATAAGTGACTCAAAACGCATTCTAACATTAATAATTCCTTTCTACGCAATTCAACAACATTTCATTTATTTTCAAATAACTACATACATTCAAACCAATATTCATGCTCATGTGTTCAATTACTAATTCGAAACCCTTCAAACAATATTCAAGAACACTTTAAACAATTCATACAATATTTCCAAAAACCCAACCAAAATACAAGGCCACCCGAAATCACTCCAACCCGAGAGCAACACAACCATACATTTCCTCCTTCTAAGTTCATAAACTACATTAACAATCCGCACGTCTACAACATCATTTTCATTGAACAAGAAACCACATTAAAATCATGTCATCCTCCAAATCAGCCCACAACAATTACGACTTCCATTTGAATCATCAAACCTTCATTTTCATTACATAATCCACAACGAACAACAACCGAAATACTATATAAAATTTGTTCCACACTTTTACACCACACTATATATGTCCACGGCCACCCAACATAACACCCTAACTTCATGAATTTCATTCTTTTCTACATATCACAACATGCATAAACACCCATAAAACATGTAAGGAAGATTGAACCTTACCTTTTTCCCTTCAACTTGTCTCCTCGGCTAGGACTACCATTTGCAAGAACGAACGGTTTTCTTGTTCCAAGAACTACTCCACGTAGACGAGGACCTTCCAATTAGTAGAGAAACAAGGAGAAAATAATTTTTCTCTTTCACTTTCCATGGGTCATGTTCGGCCATCCCATGGCCGAACCCCCCCCCCTCTCTTTTCTTTTCTTCATCTTTCTTGAACTTTCTAAAATTGGAAAGATGAATTGTGTCTTATTTTGCATCACACCTATATATATATATATAAAGGTGGCACATGGCCGGTCATGTGCCCCTATTTTTCCTCCAAATTTTTTCTCTAATTTTCTCAAATTTTCTAGAAATTTCTTTAAGTCATAAAAGATGAATAAGTCTTGCATGGTCATGAATTGTACATATATATATATATATATATATATATATATATATATATATGTGGCTCCCACAAATGTAGTGTACACATGTACCATTTCATGGCATAAAAATATTGGCCAAGCTAAGGTGGGGCCCACGGCCACTTTGGCCATTTGGCCATTTCATGAAATATTTTGTTTCCACTCTTAGCCCTTAATTCTTCCTTATTCCAAATTTATCCTTAATGCTCCATACCAATAAAAGATGAACACACAACTCATGCATTCTTAACACAATCGAAAAAAATATCACATTGTCCTTAACTTTCCGCCATTAACTCGGAATATCCAAATGTACAAAACGCGAGGCATAACAATTCGCATTGATTTAAGCTTATCTACAGAGGAAAAGTTACTAAATGAGCATATAATGAATTTATGGGTTGAGAAATTGGATAAAACATCGTGTGAGATATTTATGAAATATTTTGGTGTTGATAATATTGTTGTTAATGTTGGTATTGCTGTTGTTGTTGTTGGTTGCTTAATTGAGATTTCGGGTAAGGCATATAAACAGAGGAGATGCTGCCCGAATTTCGGCAGATTCTAAAGGAATTTTAATTAAAGGCTTAAGACAAGTGTATGATGGTGAGCCTAAAAATAGTATGAACGATTTTATATGTAGATTACAAGTCAGGAGATAAGTGGGAAGGGCAAGGACCAAGATTCCAGGTATGTTAAGGCTAAACCTTTCCTTCTTAAGGCATGATTCCTTTGGTGTGAACCTATATATGACATCTTTAATAAACTTGTTTCTAAAAGTACCAAAGCTTACAGTTCCCGACGTTCTTGTGATATCCTTGAGCTTGTTTCATGGCTATTGGTGTTATTCATTGATGTTGATCTCACATTATGATATTTGTTCCTTCAAGGTGAGATATAGCGATGACGATAGTTCCATAGTAATAACAATCCAATGAGTTTAGGAATGTGTCTTAAGGAATGTTTTGTGGGACATGAATAGAGTGCTAGTAGAGGGTCCCTAATGAGGTATTTAATGTTCGAAGAGAGGTTCATGTTGTATCTTAGTATTTGGCTATAGCCTAGTCAAGTGGGAAGAAGTACTAATGGCCAGAGATGTGCTTATAAGGCTTATATGATTATGTAGACACTATGGGTTAAGCGAAGACCATGAGAAATGCATAGAGATTACTTGTAGATGTTTAGTTATGATGTTGATTATAATTACCACTGATTACCCGGTCTACCACCGATCGGGCATGTTACCACGTGCTACGGTCGGTTGTATGTACGTATGTATGTATTTACCAATGGACTGTACTAATCGGGCGTTACCACCGTGTCGCGCGGCCGTTCGGCGATTCTGGCGTGATCGGTCGGGCGGTTGCGCTCTACCATCGGGCGATAATCGGACGGACAGTTATTACCACCGAACTGCAGCCGATCGGGCGGTTACCACTGATCAGTTGGGCAATTAGTATAGGATGATTAGTAAGATAGAGGATGATTAGTAAGATAGAGGCACAGTATTGTACATAGATATGGTTAAGCATGCAAGAGTATATGAATCGGGTTGCACGCTGCAACACATGTTAAGATAACGTTTGATGATAAGGTAACCAGGACTATGGTAGGGTATACAGACTTAGTAAAGATTACAAGAAGATGAAGAGGTATGTATATATATGCTAGATTTCCATCGGTAGCTCAGAAATGCCAGGTTAATTCTTATTTTTCTCATCTGTAGTATATGGCTATTTTGTGGCACTTTTCACCTTGCATACTCAGTACATTGCTCGTACTGACGTCTCTTTGCTGGGAGCGCCACGTTTCATGCCCGCAGGTCTTGAGATACAGCTTGGCGGATATTTCAGTAAGGATACCAGCTCAACAGGCAGAGTCGTGGCACTCACTCGCTCGGAGTTGCCCCGTGAGTCGCATGGTCGCATATGCATTTGCGTGGGTATGGCGGGGCCTTGTTCGACCACTTTATGTCATGTATTCCGTAGAGGCTCGTAGACAGATATGCACAGTTAGACATCTTATAATCATCTCGACTTATACTATGTTGTATCATTATTATGGATAGCCTTACTGGCACATGCACTCGAGATTAGTTTGAAGACGTAAGTATGTTACCTTTTGTGCTTGTACCCCTATGGCTTATAGTATCTTGGTCTTATGTTGCCTTTCGAGATACAGAAAACGTGAGTTACAGTTTGATTCACTCGGTGTTACACCTCAGAAATTTCCCCTCAGCGTACAAGTGAATGAACTAACGAAGGGCATGATGAATGTGAGGTTTGGATGAGTCGGAAATAGTATGTGGTGGTCCTAACTGAGACTTCCAGAGGCATCCGAGTTAAGGTAAGAAAGTTGGTAAGGAAATCGAGTCACAAGTTAGTGTGTCGGATGAAAACCATGAGTATGGGGTTAGTGATACCTTAAGGATGTTAAGGAGGAGAGTTATGACGTCCCTTAGATCGATAATGAAGTGATAAACAAGCGCTAAGAAGGTTCCATAAGGATTGGAGATCAAACGAAACGACGGGAACCATTCTGGTGGAACTGTGAGTTCCACGGCCATGTTCCACGGACAACACCATGTTCCACGGCCTGTGGATGTGTCCGTGGAACAGCCAGTAGAAAGAGTGGCTGGCTGGTCATGAACCACAACCACTTCCACGACCAACAAAGTGTTCCACGAACCGTGAAGCTGTCCGTGGAAGTCCCATCGGCTGAACCCATTTCAAGTATTTAAATGTGAGTCCACTTCATTTATTTCATTCCCATTCACGAATTCAACCTCTCCACACCTCTAGAACTTTCTAAACATTTCATCCACAAGAAGACTAAGTGAATCAAGGATCAATAACAAGAGTTGAAATGAATCAAGTTTAAAGCCATCAAAGTCAAGGAATTTCAAGAAGATGTGAAGTAGGGTTTTTGAGGAAAGGTATTATCAACCAAGGTTCGTTCCTCTACCATTGGAGGTAAGTTTCATGATCTTTACATGTTGTTTGAAGTATTATTAAGGTGAAACACTTAGATTATGAAAGAGTATGAAAAATGGGTCATAAATGGGTAGATTATGTCATTGTGGAATAGTAGTTGAGAGGAATCATGGAAATGGTTATGTTGAGATTTTAAATGTGTTATAAATGATCTATAGAACATGAAATAAGTATTGGATATGAAATAATACGACGATGGACTTTAGTCATGAATATGGAGGATTGAAGTAGAATTGTGCGGTACGAATCATACGAATAAATGACGATTGTTGTTAGCGATATTGTGACGATTGTTATAAGTGTTGGGAGTTGATATGGAATATGGTAGAAAGTAGTATAAACAAAGGAAACGCTGCCCAATTTTCTTTAGCCTTAAGAGGCGTGGTTTCATAATTGCCTAGCTAACGACGATACGAACTCTCTTGAAGGTAAGGACAAGGACGATAAAGGAGAACGAGCAAGCTATAAAGCAGTTAATGACAAAGGTATGTGAGGCTCTACCCTTCCTTCCAAGGCATGAATCCTATGCATAATCATCCTCCATCCGTCATGAATCTTCTACCCTTCTAGAGAGGAAAAGTATAACTTCATGAATAGCTAGACCGGCGATAAGGAAGTACGCCATGAATGCGATCCATTGGTATTCCTTTCATGCACTCACCTTAAACTATAATTCCCTTCGAAGGGTAGAGATATGACGCTTATGCTTATTCTATAATAATGATCGGGGGTTCACGACCTTATGTCACCCCGACATAGGTACAGTTGCTCTTACGTTCAAGTAAGTGTGTTGATGATATGTATATGCATATGTAACTAGGGATGCTAAAATATGATAGAACGATAGCAAGTCCATGATGATAAATGTGAAAATGTATGATATGCATGATGATGTGATTCCACCGCGCCTAATTGGCCGGACATGTCACCGCGTTACGGCGGGTCATGATTCCACCGCACCGAGAAAAGGGCGGACATGATCACCACTAGTGGGCTGCATGGGTTGGTTACCCGGACACGGGTAACGATGTGATGATGTATGACGATATGATGATGTATGATTGATGTGATGATGCTTGCATGTTATGAAAATGTATATGATTTACGTATGCATGATGTATGTACATGAAACTGGTTCATATGTAAGGATTACACAGGTCATATCCTCATCTCAGAACCTATGATTTCCAGATTATGTTTATTTCCTTTCTGCCTTACATACTCAGTACAATGTTCGTACTGACGTCCGTTTTCTTTGGACGCTGTGTTCATGCCACAGTAGGTAAGGAGACAGTCTGCCGATCTGTAGAGCCAGTAGTGACTTGTGAGCACTCCATTGTCCGGAGGTGCCATTAATTATTCTTTTGGTACATATCTGTATATTTATATTTTGGGCATGGCGGGGTCCTGTCCCGTCCATATGTCTAGCACTCTAGTAGAGGCTCGTAGATACGTATGTGTGGGCAGTATGGTCCCATGGTCTCCATGTTTATGTATGTGTATATGTGTATATACTAATTTAATGGCCTAAAGGTTTATGTTTATAAAACTAATTAAATTTTCGATAATGATATGTTTCCATGAAATTGAGCATATTTTATGTATGAAAGGTTATGGGTAACGGGACGAGCGGTCGTCGGTCGGCTCGATACTGCCGCGCCCGTAGCTCGGTCGTGACAAAAGTGGTATCGGCGGTTCGGTCCTATAGGAAGTGTCTACGAGCCGTGTCTAGTAGAGTCTTGTTTATGGGGTGTTGCGCGCCACGCTAATAAACAAGAGGCTTGCCAGGCATTTAGGAAAATGACCATCCTTCTTCACGAGATCGTGCGATGGTAGCCGTGTATAAGATATACCCCTCCCTAACAAATGTGCTATGATTTCAGAAATGCCGCCAAGAGCTAAAGCCGCCCAGAAGGGCAAGACTATGACAAAGAGGCGGGCAGTAAGAGAGCCGCCTATGAATATAGATGAAGGAGAGTCATATCATGAGGCTTTATCTAATGCCTGCACTACCCCTCCTATCACGGAAGGGACAAAGGCGGGGCTTCATTCAGCCCTATTCCTCCAGCCTCCTCTACCGGGTCGCTCGGTCAACAAGTAGCCGAGGCTATTAATTTATTGACACAATAGGTTGCCGCTCAGGAACAAAGGCAAAATGCGGGCCCAAGTGACCGGTCGGCTAGTACTAGAGCTCGTGACTTTATGAGCCTAAATCCTTCGAAATTCTTTGGATCAAAGCCGGATGAGGACCCGCAAGGCTTTATCGATGAAATGCTGCGGACGTTGCGGATTATTCATATACTTCCCGAGGCGAATCGGGAGTTGGCATCATATAGACTTCGAGATGTGGCGGTTTTATGGTACAATAATTGGAGAGCATCGAGGCAAGAAAATGCGCCTCTTCCCGTGTGGCAAGAGTTTGTTGATGCTTTCATTCGCCATTACTTGCCACTCGAGGTCCGCCGAGCTAGAGCGGATAGATTTCTAAATCTAAAGCAAGGGAGTATGAGCGCCCGGGAGTACAGTCTCCAATTTAATTCCTTGGCGAGATATGCTCCTACAATGGTAGCCAATATGGGCGACAGGGTGTACAGATTTGTGAGTGGCTTAGGGCCACATTTGTTTAAAGATTGTTTGACAGCCTCACTACAAGACGGGATGGACATTTCCCGAATTCAAGCTCATGCGCAAAATTTAGAGGGGCAGCAACCTCCGCAGAGGGGTGATCGTGATACTGATAGAGGGCAAGGCAAACGGGCAAGATCTACGGGCGCAGGAGGTAATTGTTACATCCGGCAATTTTGCGCATTTGGAAAACTTGGAATTAACATTGACTTGTAAGGAACAAGGTCATGTTTGGATTTTTCTTAGTATGTGTATGTTGGTTATGGAAGTTTGAATGCGGAAATGATGGAGAAGGCCTAAGGGCAAATTTTGAATTTTGGAAATTGTTTCGGGAATTGCCAAATATGATTCAGAAGAATTGGGCCAAAAAAAAAATAAGAAAACAAGGCCCAAAGAAGCAGTGGCGGCCATGCTTGGCCCAAGTCCACCAAAATTTAATAAATTTTCCATGTGCCATGCATGTGATTAATTAAGGGGGCAATTATATACATGAGATCTCTAGAATTTTCAAGAAAAATCAAACAAATCAAGAAAAAAAGAAAGAGGAGCCGTCGGCTAGAGAAAGAAGAGAGAAAAGAAAGAAGAAAAAAAAATTCTTGGAGCTTATTCTTGGTTCAAAAATCCATCTCTTTTGGAATTACTACTAAGCTCAAGCTCCTCTCCAACATGGTATAATTTTCAAGGCAAGAAAGTGCTCCTTTTGGGCAAGTGGAAGAATTTATTGGAAAGGTAAGAACTTCATGTTTTTATTATGTTATGGAAGGATATATATATGTTATGGTATGTGAAATTGAATGAAAATCATGGAAGGGTGATTGTTAGTGGGTAAGCCGTGTGGTGTGTGTTGTGTTGGGACCGTGTGTGTGTGTGCATGTTGCATGGCTATGATTAGTTGAATTTGGTGTTGTGTTTTAGTTGTGGTGATGATGGAAATTCATGTTGAAAATGAAAGTTGAATGAGTTAGGGTGAAGTTAGAAATATAGAAGTTGGCCGTGAGTTATGGAAAAATTGAAATAAAAATGAATTGTTTTGTTTGACATGTTAGTTGTGTCGTTATGATTCTTATAACATCAATAAGGGTTTAATGGTTTGAGTTGGTATTGACTTGAAAGTATGAAGTCGAAATGGGAATTTTGGCATTATGTCGGAAGGTATGCGATTTTTATGTAGTTTATGTAAATATGAAATGGAAATGGTAAGATGTAAATTATGATGGTTGTTAATGGAATTGAAAGGTAAAAATATGTTACGGAAGGTTATGTTGAAAAATTAGAAGTGTTGGATGAATTATGGTTTTGGTGGAAAGTTTGTACATTTCGTATATCTTGAGAATATATTGTAGAAATGCTATGAAATGCTTCCAATTATATTGTAATGACCTTGATTAGTAATGAATGAGAGCATGTTGGTATTGATTTGGGAGTGTGAAGTCGAAACGAGAATTTTTGTATTATGTCGGAAAGTAGACTAATTGTGTTATATTGTGATTTGTTGTGATTGTTATTGTTGTTGGTGTTGTTGTTGGTTATTCTGAGCCGAGTTAAATTCTCGGGGTGTCACATTTATAGGAGGTTTCGAAATTTCGGTAGCTAAGTATAAACCCAAGAGTGAAATGTTAACTCTCATGAATAGTAACCGAAAAGGTAACCATTTGCGTAATTTTGACGAAACGGAATCGAGATGGACGAGCGTAAGGCGAAACCAAGGTATGTAAAGTTTTGCCCTTCATTCTTTGGCATGTTCGAATATAACGCGAGCCTCGATCTCATACCTCCTTATACTCCGAGATTGAAAATAGCTCAAAACTATTCAAGAAGATTGAATTATTCCTTTACCTTTTGTCGGCAAAATTGCCTATATGTGCCTAACTTCCATAAATGGAGTCGGAACACTCTAAGATGATTATGGACGACTCCCAAGGTTTATTATCCATGATTTACGTACTACTCTATGGTTGGGTCCGAGGTGGGCCCACAAAACCACGATAGTTCTTATAAAGCAAAAATTGACTCCTTTTGTTTGATTTTCATAGTTAACTCTTGGCTACCATATGATAAGTGTTATGACATCCGGAACGCTTCGACACTCGTTCGATATAATGCGTCGTGCCATCCCAAATGACACGTATGCGTACCTATTATAACTATGATCCGATAATTCCGATTTGTCTTATCTTCCGAACTATTTCGCCATTAAGTCCGTATGTCGGTCCGTATGTATATGGTTTCTCATGGATCCTGTTCGTGGATGCCTCAATGCTTCTTCACTACGCCGGCTGGTTCTCAGGATTCGTGCACTTCCACCGCATTGTTCACCGCGTCCCTGGATGTGCGGCGGGATCTCATTTATATCCGATTATGATTTGATTATGTGATATTATGGGGATGGCGGCCGGATGGCATTTGATCGATCCGTCCGTCCACCGCGTCCCGTACGACGAGGGTCGGGTTACGTTACCGCGTCCCTTATTAAAGGGCGGATCCGATATATGATATGTATGTCCGTATATGCTTATGTGCATGCATGATTCTCGTTCAACACACATCCGTACGTCCGATCCGGATTATGACTCGTCCGGCTCATATTTATGCGTACGGTCTCGATTCGCACCTCGATTGCCGTCGTCATACATCCGAGTTAAGGTTCGTTCGAGAGTCTGTCTGTCACGCCTCCGTACCTCGGATTCTGTCGACGACTTGGAATCATACTCTGTGCATCTGATTTGCAATGTGCTTCTGTCAGCCACGTTCTGTACCTCTAGTCCGTATTGAAACTCCGGCAGCTACACTCCCTAAATCTGACATATTACGATTCTGTCTGTTATGATTTTATATATTTGACTCTAGCTATGATTATGTATGTTATGTTTCCGCTTTACATACTCGGTACACCTTCGTACTGACCCCCTGTTCTTCGGGGGTCGCGCGCACATGCCCGCGTGTGCACATACGCACCTCGAGACACGCCACCGGCCAGGCACTGTTTCC
Source organism: Lycium ferocissimum (assembly GCF_029784015.1). Taxonomy (NCBI): domain Eukaryota; kingdom Viridiplantae; phylum Streptophyta; class Magnoliopsida; order Solanales; family Solanaceae; genus Lycium; species Lycium ferocissimum. The sequence continues at coordinate 18,033 of NW_026727047.1, read as the reverse complement.
GCCGTTGGGAGAGCTCTTTTTGATCCGGAGTCGATATTTTTGGTATATATTTTCTCGTTGTTTGTCCGTTTGTACATATGGTTATTCGGCACGGCGGGGCCCGTCCCGTCTTCTCGATTCTCCGATCCAGTATGTTAGAGGCCCGTAGGACATGTTTGTGGGGTGGGTTGTCACCGGCTCGTGGGTGTGTGCGAGAGTCGCGACTCGTCCGCGTTATAATAGCCCCAACCGCTTCTCGCGCAGTGTCTCGGTATGTATATATATATATGTATGTTCATGCGCGTACCTTATATACGTATGAATTTATGTATGTTTAAACGGAATTAGCTATTTGGTATGCCGAATCTGTTAGGTAGGTACGTACGGGTGTCCAGTTAGGAAACCAGTCGCGGCCCACGGGGTTGGGTCGTGACAGTAATTATAGAGGTGGATCAAGGCAGACATATTTCGGCACTAAGTCGGGCCGTAGGACAAGTGCGCCTCTCCTCGGTTTACGAGCGAGAAGATCCGATCGTTCCTATCGATCCGACAGGGTCGCAGTTCGAGGCCCCGGTTAGCCCGCTTGGGGGGATTAAGGGCCGGTGGGAGACCACCGATTCCCCGATGCGGTCAATGCGAAAAATTGCACTCTGTGGCCATGTCGCCGGGGGCACGTACGCATGTTATAATTGTGGCAGTAGGACACTTGGATGCGGATCGTCCTTCGAGGTATGGCAGAGGCGGGGCCCAACTGCATGTGGTCGGCGGAGGTTCTTCTTCGGCGCCCCACAGACGGACTTCCCATATCTCGTCGGTGCCGAGGAGAGGCCGAGGGGGAGCATCTACCTGCGCACCGCGCCCAATTATATGCTTTAGCGGGACGGCGGATCTCGAGTCGTCCCCGGTATACGGTTGCGAGGTATATTGTCCGTATTCTCTCAAGATGCGTATGCATTGATAGATCCCGGGTCCACGCTGTCTTATATTACTCCATATGTTGCTAATCGTATTGGGGTGAAGCCCGAGCCGATTAAACCTTTTGAGGTATCTACTCCAGTTGGTGATCCCGTGATAGAGAAACAAGTGTACAAAGATTGTATAGTTGTGATATGTGATCGTCAGACCAAAGTTGATTTAGTTGAGCTAGAAATGCTAGATTTCGATGTAATTAAGGGTATGGATTGGTTGGCCTCATGCTATGCCAATGTTGATTGTCGATTGAAATTAGTTCAGTTTCAATTCCCGGGAGAGCCCGTGCTTGAATGGAAAGGAATACGGCAACTCCGAGAGGTAGGTTTATTTCCTACCTTAAGGCAAGGAAATGATAGCTAAAGGCTATATCTATCATCTAGTCCGAGTCCATGATACGGAAGCAAGGTCTCCGACTTTCCCAATCGGTTCCGTAGTAAATGAGTTCCTGGACGTATTCCCGCATGAACTCCCAGGCCTTCCCCCATAAAGGGAGATTGAGTTCGCTATTGATGTGTTGCCGGACACCGAACCTATTTCCATCCCTCCCTATCGAATGGCACCAGCAGAATTGAAGGAATTAAAGGCACAGTTGAAAGATCTGCTCGAGAAGGGGTTTATCAGGCCCAGTTCCTCTCCGTGGGGAGCACCAGTTTTATTTGTGAGAAATAAAGATGGCTCCCTACGAATGTGTATTGATTACACACAGCTGAATAAAGTAACAATAAAGAACAAGTACCCTCTTCCGAGGATTGATGATTTATTTGATCAGCTGCAGGGTGCCAAGTGGTTTTCTAAGATAGATTTGCGATCGGGTTATCATCAAGTGAGGGTTAAAGAGGAAGATATCCCCAAAACAGCTTTCAGAACGAGATATGGCCATTATGAATTCCGGGTGATGTCGTTCGGGTTAACTAACGCGCCGACAGTATTCATGAATCTAATGAATAATGTATTCAGGCCTCTCTTAGATCTATTTGTAATATTATTCATTTATGATATTCTGGTATATTCTCGTACAGAATCAGGACATGCAGATCATTTACGTATTTTCCTTGGCATTCTTCGAGCTCGAGAACTGTATGCTAAATTTTCAAAGTGCGAGTTCTGGTTAAACTCTGTGACATTTTTGGGTCATGTTATTTTGGATAATGGCATTAGAGTTGATACTCAGAAAATTGAAGCTGTCAAGACTTGGCCGAGGCCTACAACGCCTACAGGTTCATATAGTTTTTGGACCGTGCGGCATTACGAAGATTCGAGAAGAGCTTTTCGTCTATTTCAGTCCCATTGTCAAAGCTAACCCAGAAGTCAATAAAGTTCCAGTGGAATGACGCTTGCGAGCGCAGTTTCCAGGAGTTGAAGAATAGATTGACCTCAGCCCCAGTCTTAACACTTCCAGAAGGGTCGGATGGTTATGTGGTCTATTGTGATGCTTCCGGTGTGGGGTCGATGTGTATTAATGCAAGCATGGAAAAGTCATTGCGTATGCTAAGACAAACTGCGAAAACATGAAAAGAACTACCCAACTCATGATCTCGAATTGGCCGCAGTTATTCATGCATTGAGAATATGGAGACATTACTTGTATGGCGTACATGTCGATATCTATACAGATCATAAGAGTCTTCAATACATCTTCAAACAGAAGGAGCTGAATCTGCGGCATCGGCGGTGGTTAGAATTGTTGAAAGATTATGATGTTAATATATTTTACCACCCCGGAAAAGCTAATGTAGTAGCTGATGCGTTTAGCCGCCGATCAATGGGCAGCTCATGTGAAGTTCCTCCAGAGAAGAAAGAGCTGATTCATGAGCTCCACCAGTTGGCGAATCTTGGAGTGCGTATGATCGACTCGGGTGATGCAGGAGTTAGGATTTATAATCCCACAGTTTCGTCCTTGGATACGGAAATAAAAGAGCGACAATGCGAGGATCCCAAATTGGAATATTATAAAGGTGTGAAATTCCCAAGAGAAAAGTTACCATTTGAAGTCTCGGCAGATGGGGTTCTTAGATTCCAAGGCAGGCTATGTGTGCCAAATATGGCAGAATTACGTCGTCGAGTCCTAGAAGAAGCTCACTATTCTCGGTACTCTATTCATCCGAGAACGACAAAAATGTATCATGATCTTAAAATGCTGTATTAGTGGGATGGCATGAAAAGAGATATAGCAGAATTTGTGGCCCAATGTCCAAATTGCCAGCAAGTAAAGGTAGAACACCAGAAGCCAGGGGGATTATTGCAAGCGATGGAAATTCCTACGTGGAAATGGGAAGTGATCAATATGGATTTCGTTGTAGGCTACCTCGTTCACGAAGCAAGTATGATTCTCAGATGGGTGATCGTGGATAGATTGACGAAAGTTTTCATTTTCTCCCGGCCCAGAACTACATATTCAAGCAGAAGACTATGCGAGGCTATATATCAAGGAAATTGTGAGACTTCATGGTATTCCAATAGCTATCATCCCTACATGCATGTGATGAGACAATTTACAGCCAAGTTCGAAATCCTTCCAAGAAGGTTTAGGTACTCAAGTGAGGCTCAGCACGGCATTTCATCCGCAAACTGACGAACAAGCCGAACACACTATACAGACCTTCGAGGATATGTTGAGGGCATGCGTTTTAGATTTTGGTGGTAGTTGGGATGACCACTTACCCCTAATCGAATTTGCCTATAACAACGCTTATCATTCCAAAGATCAAAATGGCTCCGTATGAAGCTCGTATGGAAGGAAATGTAGATCTCCGATTGGATGGTTTGACGTCGAAGAAGTGCGAGCCGATAGGCCCCGAATTAATTCAACAAGCGGTAGAAAAAGTCAAGGTGATCTGAGGTCGATTATTGACAGCTCAACGTCGCCAAAAATCCTATGCGGATAACCGCCGGCGAGATTTAGAATTTCAAGTCAATGATTGGGTGTTCTTGAAAGTGTCACCGATGAAGGGAGTGATGAGATTTGGCAGAAAGAGAAAGTTGAGTTCGCGATATATCGGACCCTATAAAATCATCCGTAAGGTGGGTCAAGTAGCGTATGAGTTAGAATTGCCTTCAAAGCTTGAATTAGTTCATCCGGTATTCCATGTTTTAATGCTCCGCAAATGTGTTGGGGACCCTACAAAGATTGTGCCAGTAAATGACATCCAGATTACAGAGAAGCTAACGTACGAAGAAGTACCTATTGCCATATTAGATAGGCAAGTACGAAGACTTCGGAATAAAGAGGTAGCTTCAGTCAAAGTCCTGTGGCGCAATAATAATCGGGAAGAAATGACTTGGGAAGCGGAAGAGAAGATGAAATCCACATATCCACACTTATTTCAACCCCCGGAAGAGACATATGATGAAACATCGAGATGATAAGGTACGTACACTTTACTTTTATGTATATGGGTCATGTGTGGCCAATCTGTATTGCTATTGTGTTGTAGCCCTGTGAGGCAATGATATTATGGGCTGTTGTGACAGGATGGTATCGCCACATTACAGGGGAAACTCTGGTGAAATTTTTCTAGAATCCTCGATGACTTAACATTCGAGGACGAATGTTTTAAAAAGGAGGGAAGAATGTTACACCTCGGAAATTTCCCCTCAGCGTACAAGTGAATGAACTAACGAAGGGCATGATGAATGTGAGGTTTGGATGAGTCAGAAATAGTATGTGGTGGTCCTAACTGAGACTTCCAGAGGCATCCGAGTTAAGGTAAGAAAGTTGTTAAGGAAATCGAGTCACAAGTTAGTGTGTTGGATGAAAACCATGAGTATGGGGTTAGTGATAAGTTAAGGATGTTGAGGAGGAGAGTTATGACGTCCCTTAGATCGATAATGAAGTGATAAACAAGCGCTAAGAAGGTTCCATAAGGATTGGAGATCAAAACGAAACGACGGGAACCATTCCGTGGAACCGTGAGTTCCACGCCATGTTCCACGGACAAAGACCATATTCCACGGCCCGTGGATGTGTCCGTGGAATAGCCAAGGAAAGAGTGGTCTGGCTGGTTGTGCACCACGACCAGCTCCACGACCAACAAAGGGTTCCCAAGGACCGTGAAGCCGTCCGTGGAAGTCCCATCGCCGAACCCATTTCAAGTATTTAAATGTGAGTCCACTTCATTTATTTCATTCCCATTCACGACTTCAACCTCTCCACACCTCTAGAACTTTCTAAACATTTCATCCACAAGAAGACTAAGTGAATCAAGGATCAATAACAAGATTTGAAATGAATCAAGTTTAGGAAACTCCATTAAAGCCATCAAAGTCAAGGAATTTCAAGAAGAGGTGAAGTAGGGTTTTTGTGAGGAAAGGGTATTATCAACCAAGGTTCGTTCCTCTACTATTGGAGGTAAGTTTCATGATCTTTACATGTTGTTTGAAGTATTATTAAGGTGAAACACTTAGATTATGAAAGAGTATGAAAAATGGGTCATAAATGGGTAGATTATGTCATTGTGGAATAAAAAGAGTTGAGAGGAATCATGGAGATGGTTATGTCGAGAGATTTTAAATGTGTTATAAATGATCTATAGAACATGAAATAAGTATTGGATATGAAAGAATACGACGATGGACTGTAGTCATGAATATGGAGGATTGAAGTAGAATTGTGAGGTATGAATCATACGAATAAATGACGATTGTTGTTAGCGATATTGTGACGAGAGTTGATATGGAATATGGTAGAAAGTCGTATAAATAAAGGAAACGCTGCCCAATTTTCTTTAGCCTTAAGAGGCGTGGTTTCATAATTGCCTAGCTAACGACGATACGAACTCTCTTGAAGGTAAGGACAAGGACGATAGAGGAGAATGAGCAAGCTATAAAGCAGTTAACGACAAAGGTATGTGAGGCTCTACCCTTCCTTCCAAGGCATGAATCCTATGCCTAATCATCCTCCTCCATCATGAATCTTCTACGCTTCTAGAGAGGAAAAGTATAACTTCATGAATAGCTAGACCGGATAAGAAGTACGCCATGAATGCGATCCATTGGTATTCTTTCTTACATGCACTCACCTTAAACTATAATTCCCTTCAAGGTGAGATATGGCGCTTATGCTTATTCTATAATAATGATCGGGGGTTCACGACCTTATGTCACCCCGACGTAGGTACAGTTGCTCTTACGTTCAAGTAAATGTGTTGATGATATGTATATGCATATGTAACTAGGGATGCTAAAATATGATAGAACGATAGCAAGTCCATGATGATAAATGTATGAAATGTATGATATGCATGATGATGTGATTCCACCGCGCCTAATTGGCCGGACATGTCACCGCTACGGTTGTTTCGCATGATTCCACCGCGCCAAGAAAAGAGCAGTATATACCACCAATTAGTAAAGTCGTGGGTTAGATGCCGGACGCGGTAACGATGTGATGATGTATGACGATATGATGATGTATGATTGATGTGAGGATGCTTGCATGTTATGAAAATGTATATGATATACGTATGCATGATGTATGTACATGAAACTGGTTCATATGTAAGGATTACACAGGTCATATCCTCGTCCCGGAACCTATGATTTCCGATTATGTTTATTTCCTTTCCGCACTTACATACTCGACAATGTTAAATGCTGACGTCGTTTTCTTTGACGCCGTGTGTTCATGCCCGAGAGGTAGGCAAGGAGACGGTGCCGATCTCGTAGGAGTAGTAGTGACGACTTGTGAGCACTCCATTGTCCGGAGGTGCCATTAATTATTCTTTTGGTACATATCTGTATATTCATATTTTGGGCATGGCGGGGTCCTGTCCCGTCCATATGTCTAGCACTCTAGTGGAGGCTCGTAGATACGTATGTGTGGGCAGTATGGTCCCATGGTCTCCATGTTTATGTATGTGTATATGTGTATATACTAATTTAATGGCCTAAAGGTTTATGTTTATAAAACTAATTAAATTTTCGATAATGATATGTTTCCATGAAATTGAGCATATTTTATGTATGAAAGGTTATGAGTAATGGGACGAGTGGTGTGCGGTGGTCAGCCCCGGATACCCGTCGCGGCCCGTAGCTCGGGTCGTGACAAAAGTGGTATCAGAGCGGTTCAGTCCTAGGAAGTGTCTACGAGCCGTGTCTAGTAGAGTCTTGTTTATGGCGTGTTGCGCGCCACGCTAATAAACAAGAGGCTACAGGGCATTTAGGAAAAATGACCATCCTTCTTCACCTAATATCGTGCGATAAAGCTGTGTATAAGATATACCCCTCCCTAACGAATGTGCTATGATTTCGAAATGCACTTCAAGAGCCTAAAGCCGCCGGAAGAGGGCAACACTATGACAAAGAGGCGGGCGATGAGGCCGCCTATGAATATAGATGAAGGAGAGTCACATCAGCGAGGGCTTTATCTAATGCCCGCACTACCCCTCATATTACGGAAGGACAAGAAGGGGCTTCCCGGCCTCCTATTCCTCCCGGATCCTCCACCGGCCACTTCGGGTCAACAAGTAGTCGAGGCTATTAATTTATTGACACAATTGGTTGCCGCTCGTGCACAAAGGCAAAATGCGGGCCCCAGTGACCAGGTCGGCTAGTACTGAGAGCCCATGACTTTGTGAGCCCAAAGGGGGAAGGATGTTATATCCCGTATTTTGTACATTGGGACAATCCGAGCTAACTGCGATAAGTTAAGGACAAGACTATTCCAGGATACGAGGTAAAGACTTTTGACCTCCGATTTTGTTTTGAGGCATAAGTTGCTTATGATTTTATTGGTATGGAATATTAAGGAAAATGCAGTTAAAAGTTAATTATGGAAAGTTGGTAATTTCATGAAAATGGCCATATGTGGCCGTGTGGCATCAAGTGGGTTCCCACCCATGGCTTGGCCAAATTTAATTGATCCAAGCCATGTGTGGGCCATGGTACACATGGATGCATCATATATGTAGAGAAGGGATGACTAATTAATCATATTATTCATCTTTCAACACTTAGAACTTTGGAGAAGCTTGGAGAAAAAAAGAGAAGAGAGAGAGGATTCGGCCATGGGCAAAAAATTGAAGCCCTCGAAGTATTGATCAAAAAAATATTTTCTTCTAGCAAATTCAACCAATTGTAAGGTCCTCTTTAACGTGAGATAGTTGTTGGAGCAAGCAAACCGTTTCATTTATCATTTGCGAACCACAGCTAAGTTGTGAAGTTGAGTAAAAAAGGTAAGGTTTAATCCTCTTTTCATATATGTTATGGAGGGTTTGTACATGTTGTAGTATGGAGAAATGGATGAAAATCATGAAGTTGGTATGTTGGGGTGGTGGCCGAATATGGCCTACTTTGTATGGCAAGGAATGAACTAATTTTATGTGGTATTTTGGTTGTTGTTGTTATGGATTCTATGATGATAATGAAAGTTTAATGATTCAAGTTGAAGTTGAAATCGTTGTTGGGCTGTTTGAAGCTAATGTAATCCTAATATAGTTTCTTGCTTTATAAGAATAATGTTGCCAATGTGTGGATTGTTGGTGTAGTTCATGAGTTTGGAAGAAAGAAATATGTTATTGTTGTTCATGTTGAGTTGGGAAGGTTTCGGGTGGAGTGGTGGTTTGGTTAGGATGTTTTGAATATTGTGTGGGTTGTTTAAAGTGTTCTTGAATTTGTTTGAATGATCTCGGATTAGTACTTGAACATGTGAGCGTCGATGTTGGTTTGAATGTATGTAGTTGAATTGAATATAATTGGAATGTTGTCGAATTATGTAGAAAAGAGTTACTAACGTTAGAATGCATTTTGAATTAATTATTGATGTTATTAGTGTGGTTATTGGTATTGTTGTTGATGATTTGGCCGAGTTGAATTCTTGGGGTTGTTGAATTTATAGGGGAAATGCTGCTCAAATTTCTATAGATAAAGTACTAGTTTGGAATTGAATTCTTAAGTGCCTAAAGCTAATGTTTGGTATCAATGATGTTGTTGTACATCTTGGGAAGCCCGAGACTTAGGTTTGGATTAGCTTTGAGAGCGGACGAGGTATGTAAAGCCTAACCTTTCTTTCTTTTGGCATGTCCTAGTGGTAAGTAGGCTATGATACGAGCCTCAGGGTAATTCCATTCTTAAGATCCGAGCTTGTATACGATTCTTATTCGCTTCTTAAAGTTGACTCTCTTAATGTGGTCGAACTAAGGTCCTTACGTTTTTATATGATTGGATTTCAAAAGTTACGCCAAAGAATTTTGTTCTTAAAAGATTCCGTAACTACGAACGTACCGTACTTTCATAGACGAGCTCGGATCGCTTCGAAACGTTCGTAGGAGATTCTATAATGAATAATATCTCCAACTTTCATAGGCGGGCTCGGATTGGTTTGATACCTGTCCGTGGGCCCCCGAGACTTTTCTATGATTGGTTCTAACGACTCTCTGAAAGAACTTAATGTGACTATCGTCTTAACCCCCGAGTTTGGATTACTTACTTATCTATTGAGTCTATAATAATGATTTATATGCATATAGTTGCTCACGACTCTGCTCGTGCATACTGTTGATTGTATCTTTCGCCGAGTCCCGGGCCGGTTATGTCGTCGTGCGCACTATGTTATATTCCGGAGTATGATGTGTTACGGTTCACCGAGCTCCTCGCTAGAGGGCCGGGTTTCGTTTATATTTTGGTGTTATGATGTGTTATGGCGTTATGATGTGTTATGGATATATGTCGGGTTACGGAGATATGAAATCTTCTGGAGTATGATGTGTTATGGCGCCAGACGACGGGGTGGCGACCATGTTCCCTGAGCCCCATGCATGATTTGTGTTTCAAAAGCAAATATTTTGGTATTCTGCATATTGTACTTATTTTCTGTACTTCTTGTTCCGATTATGATCCTGTTTACTGTATTTCATGCTTTGCATACTCAGTACATATTCCGTACTGACCCCCTTTCTTCGGGGGCTGCGTTTCATGCCCGCAGGTACAGACGTCCACCTTGGTGATCCGCCAGCTTAGGACACCTACTCTACTATCTGGGAGTGCTCCGTTGTTCCGGAGCCTATATTTTGGTACATATTCTTCCGTTGCATGTGTATATGTTTATTCAGGGGTATGGCGGAGCCCTGTCCCGTCATATGATTCTGCGGTTACTCTTAGAGGTCTGTAGACATACATGTGGGTCATGATTGGTTACTGTACGGCTATGTCTGTGTGGATTATGTTTTGGGCGGTCCTGTCACCGTGGCGGCCTTCGATAAATGCGTGTGTGCATATGTTTGATATGTTATGAATATTATGATTTGCGAAGCACGTACGTATATACGTTTGTATGTAATGATTGAGACGACGTCGACTTTCGTACATGTTCAAGTTATTTCTATGCCGAATGTAGTTAGCAGGTGTGTACGAGTGCCCAGTTCGGGCACTAGTCATGGCCTACGGGGTTGGGTCGTGACAAAAGTGGTATCAGAGCAGTTCGTCCTCGGAGTGTCTACAGACCGTGTCTAGTAGAGTCTTGTTTATCGGTGTGTCGTGCACCACATCTATAAACGGAGGCTACGAGGACATTTAGGATGTTATCTTTCCTTCGATCCTAGATCGTGCGATAGAGTATTATCGGGATGATTCCTTCCTAACGAATTGCTATGTTTTCGAGCGATGCCTCGAAGAAGGCGACAGCGCCGGAAGGGCAAGTCGGTCGCGGTGGAGAGACTTGAGGGCCGGAGAAGTTGCCCGGGGCCGTGCTCGGCGCCCCGAGCCTAAGGTTGTGCTCCGGTCGGCGGGATTCACGCTGCGCCGCCGCTATCGGAGGAGCATAGGGCGGCCGGCTAGCGGACAGGGGACGGCTCCACCGCCGGCTCCGAGATTCCCCGATGCCGAGCCTCTCCAGCTCCTCGGCCCGGGGCGCGAAGGATGAGGCTATGAGAGATGCGATTCGATTCTTGAAGACGGACTAGTGGTTGGCGGACTCGCGAGGGCACGGGATAGGAGGTGATCAGGCGGACAGACATGACAGTCAGAGGGCCCGTGATTTCTTGGCTTATAATCCCCCAGAGTTCTACGGGTCAAAGCCCGAGGAGGATCCCCAGGAGTTCATTAGACAGATGCAGCGTACGTTGCGGCTCGTGGAAGGCTTCGGGGGCGGGTACGTCGAGTTGGCTTCATATCGGTTGCGGGATGTGGGCGCTGGTGGTATGAGTCGTGGGAGTTGTCTAGGGGCGAGGATGCTCCCCGGTAGTGTGGGATGAGTTCACGAGAGGCTTTCTTGGTCACTTTGCCGCCCCGGAGAGATGCGGCGAGCCGGGGTCGACGGTGCTACCGAGCCGGGAACGGAGAGGGCGAGGCATCGGGGGGTATAGTCTGAGTTTGATTCATTGACGAGATATGCGCCTACTTTCGTAAGCGATATGACCGACGGGGATGCAGGCGATATGTGACCGGTTGGATGTGTTTGATTGATAGGCGTACGGTGATGGCTTCTGACCGAGGGGATGGATATTGCTCGTGTACGGGCGCGTACCCGGTGGAGGATCGACATAGAGGGTGTCGGCCCGGCCGGGGGTTATGACGAGCCGGCCCAAGAGGGCTAGATCGGCTGGTTGTTAAGGGAGTCTCGGCGAGCGGCCTCGAGCGACGCGATAAGAGATATCCTTCCCGACCCCACGGGAGTATACCCCACGGTTTGCGGTAGGAAAGCCGACAGCGTCCCCGGGGTATTCGGGAGGCAGTCGAGCTCCCGGGCTTCGGTTTCATAGGTGGACGAGAGGTTCGATCCGGTCAAGGCCACCGGCCACCGATGTTCTCAACGGGGAGACATCACCCGGGAGAATGTTATCGTGCCACGGGTGCTTGTTTACTTTTGGCCGTCGGGGCCATCTTATGAGAGATTGTCCGCTTGGGGGTAGTGCAGGTGGTGCAGCTCAGCCTACTGGGTCAGTTGCTGGTTCATCTTCTTCTGTAGCCATGCGCCCTATGGGGCAGGGTATGCCGGCACCAGCAGGCCGCGGTAGGGGTCGTGGCGGAGTTTCCAGTCCTAGCGGTCCTCCGAACCGCATATATGCTTTGGCTAGTAGACAGGAGCAGGAGGCGTCACCAAATGCGGGTACAGGTATATGAGTCCTTATTGGAACATTTTTATGTATGTGTATTTGTTGTATGATTGTCACTTAATAGCGGCAAGTAGAAGTCCAAAGACCGATAACCAAGTATTTATAAGTAATGGCGGTCAATGTGTGTCCATCGCCCTTAGGAACACGGGAGAGTACATGACGGAAAGTAGTTGTACCCATAGAAAAGTGAATGCGAGGATTGAAGAAGGGCTAGAATAGTAATTGTGAGTCGGAAGAGTAAGAGACCCTTTCAAATTTGGAGGGAGATGTGTTATGAGACGTTTTTAAAATCCGTTAAGACTTCAATTTACTCCAGATTATGTGATGAAGGTCATGTGGTGAAGTGGACGCGATCATACTAGTATTAAAGCATCATATTTCATAGGAGTTCCAAGGTTAAGCGTGTTGGGGTCGAGAAATTTTAGGATGGGTGACCCCCTGGGAAGTATACTAAAAAGTCCCATAAAGTCAGACACAGGAGAGCCAAATAGGAAGCTAGGGTAGCCTAAGAGGAAATTAGAGCGTATAGAGTGGGCGGAAGACTTAAGAGGTCGCGTAGGTCGAGGCGGACTAGACCGGTGAAGAGAAAGAAGGTGCATCACAGCTCTAGGATTAGGGTGAGTTGGAATAATGTTTGGGGATATCTTGTAAGCAAGATAGTAGTAATTATGTCTATATAGGTATGCACATGATATCCCGTATATGGCTATATCAGCGGATATGTGCATTCCGGCAACCAACGTGGCGGTATATGGAAGGCATTAATCGGACAGGGCAGCGAAGTTCAAGTGAAAAGAAAAATAAATGGTACAAATGTTACAGGGAAAGCTGATGCTGTGTTCACTATAGAATAAGCGTGGGAAGTACTAACACAATGATATTTGGCAAAGGAAGAAGGTGAGTAGATGAACGGCAATGGGATCAGAATGTCGGAATAAAAGTGCCGCCTAATTGAGATTGGAAAATGCGGACATAGGGCAAAGTATAATCGGGTAATAGTATAAGTACACCCCTTAAAGGGGGAAACGGATGCGAGGGATGCAAGTGAAAGATGAAGATAATCAACACTACAATATATTTGATACAGATGCTGGGGCAAGCACAAGATTTCATTGCAAGGACAAGCTAGTCGGATCAACGACCAACAAAAGGGCAGAAGCTAGGATGGTGATTGAGATAGTCTTTGAGAATTAATTATAGAGATCTTGAATGATATGACAACAGAAAGTGGAGGCTTATTGGAGAACGCGACAAGAGAACGATAACGAGTAGCTTGTAGAGACATTGCGAAAGGTAACACTGCTGTGCTGGATTAGAGGTCAAGATGTGGGCAATAGGGTTGTGCGCTAATGATACTGCGACCTATGAGTAGGAGGTGAAAGCATCAAAGGAGTGAAGAAAGGAAGGGAAAGGAGTACAATAGGATAGGCTACGAGCGGATATTAGGACGGAAGGAATAGGTGGAGCAGAGTGAACCAGAAGAAAGAAAGACCGTAACTAAGATGGAATATGCTTTATACAATCCGTGCAAGAGTAGTTATGTTACCTACGAATATTTATATGCTAGGGATGAGACCAAGCAATACTTAAGGAGAAAAGTTTGGATTCAGTAACAATAATATGGTCACGAGATTTTGGGTACATTAAGGGAAGGTGTAAAGATGGTTTAAGCTAAATTACCAAGATAGAACTAGTACCGAGGACAAACAGGATACGGCTATGGAGGAACCAAGGATCTATTTCGATACCGGTTGTAAGATAAGAGAGGGGTGAAGATAAAGCAAAACATAAGGATTAGTGAAGCCGCGCTAAGGTATTTTTGGGCTAATTTGAGCACCTTCGCATGTCCTTGTAAAGATTGCAACATAATGTGTGACCGGAAAGTTGAGAGCAAGATCTGAGCAAATGGGCGAAAGAAGAGTTCGAATTAAAGATAAAGAAATGACACGAGACAATGTGCCTAGAATGTTACAAGTTGAGTAAAAAGGATTATAAGATGATTTAAGCAAGATGGTCGAGGCTAATTTGGTTACTAAAAGAGGGTGAATTTATACGTCAAATTCTTTCGGGAAATTATATCGGGTGATGATAGTTAAAGCGATTCACGGCTATTAGCGACTCGGAAAGCAGAAATCATATGATGATAATCGGCGTCGATGCTTAGAATTTCAGATTGGCGAGTGGGTATACTTGAAGATATCACCCATGAAAGGTGTAATGAGATTCGGCAAGAAGGAGAAGTTTAAACCGAGATATATTGGACCTTATTACATTGTTCGTAAAGTAAGAAGGTTGCGTACTAGAGACGTGGCTTTTGTTAAAGTACTGTGGCGGAATAATAACAGGAAGGAGGTGACCTGGGAAGCTGAAGAGGAAATGAAGAATAAGTATCCCTAATTGTTCCCTATGCCTACAGGTGATCCAAGTTCCTAAATTGGTATGTGGACTAAGGAATAAACTGTATGTGAGAGCTACAAAAGGAACTTCCCCCGAAGTGCTCGTAAGACCTCGTAAGACTAGTTTAACATTCGAGGACGAATGTTCTAAAGGGGGGAAGGATGTTATATCCCGTATTTTGTACATTGGGACAATCCGAGCTAACTGCGATAAGTTAAGGACAAGACTATTCCAGGATACGAGGTAAAGACTTTTGACCTCCGATTTTGTTTTAAGGCATAAGTTGCTTATGATTTTATTGGTATGGAATATTAAGGAAAATCTGGGGTTAAAAGTTAATTATGGAAAGTTGGTAATTTCATGAAAATGGCCATATGTGGCCGTGTGGCATCAAGTGGGTTCCCACCCATGGCTTAATGGCAAATTTAATTGATCCAAACCATGTGGGCCATGGTACACATGGATGCATCATATATGTAGAGAAGGGATGACTAATTAATCATATTATTCATCTTTCAACACTTAGAACTTTGGAGAAGCTTGGAGAAAAAAAGAGAAGAGAGAGGAGCTATTCGGCCATGGAACCAAAAATTGAAGCCCTCAAGTAGTGATCAAAAAAATATTTTCTTCTAGCAATTCAACCAATTGGAAGGTCCTCTTTAACGTGAGATAGTTGTTGGATTAAGCAAACCATTCGTTTTATCATTTGCAAACCCTAGCTAAGTTGTGAAGTTGAGTGAAAAAGGTAAGGTTTAATCCTCTTTTTCATATGTTATGGATGGTTTGTACATGTTGTAGTGTGTAGAAATGGATGAAAATCATGAAGTTGGTATGTTGGGGTGGTGGCCCAATATGGCCTACTTTGTATGGCAAGGAATAAACTAAATTTATGTGGTATTTTGGTTGTTGTTGTTATAGATTCTATGATGATAATGAAAGTTTAATGATTCAAGTTGAAGTTGAAATCGTTGTTGGGCTGTTTTTGAAGCTAATGTAATCCTAATATAGTTTCTTGCATTTATAAGAATAATGTTGCCAATGTGTGGATTGTTGGTGTAGTTCATGAGTTTGGAAGAAAGAAATATGTTATTGTTGTTCATGTTGAGTTGGGAAGGTTTCGGGTGGAGTGGTGGTTTGGTTAGGATGTTTTGAATATTGTGTGGGTTGTTTAAAGTGTTCTTGAATTTTGTTTGAATGATCTCGGATTAGTACTTGAACATGTGAGCGTCGATGTTGGTTTGAATGTATGTAGTTGAATTGAATATAATTGGAATGTTGTCGAATTATGTAGAAAGAGTTACTAACGTTAGAATGCATTTTGAATTAATTATTGATGTTATTAGTGTGGTTGTTGGTATTGTTGATGATTTGGCCGAGTTGAATTCTTGGGGTTGTTGAATTTATAGGGGAAATGCTGCTCAAATTTCGATAGATAAAGTACTAGTTTGGAATTGAATTCTTAAGCGCCTAAAGCTAATGTTTGGTATCAATGATGTTGTTGTAGATCTTGGGAAGCCCGAGACTTAGGTTTGGATTAGCTTTGAGAGCGGACGAGGTATGTAAAGCCTAATCTTTCTTTTGTTTGGCATGTCTTAGTGGTAAGTAGGCTATGATACGAGTCTCGGGGTAATTCCATTCTTAAGATCCGAGCTTGTATACGATTCTTATTCGCTTCTTAAAGTTGACTCTCTTAATGTAGTCGAACTAAGGTCCTTACGTTTTTATATGATTGGATTTCAAAAGTTACATAAAGAATTTTGTTCTTAAAAGATTCCGTAACTACGAACGACCGTAACTTTCATAGACGAGCTCGGATCGCTTCGAAACGTTCGTAGGAGATTCTATAATGAATAATATCTCCAACTTTCATAGGCGGGCTCGGATTGGTTTGATACAATACATGGGCCCCCGAGACTTTTCTATGATTGGTTCTAACGACTCTCTGAAAGAACTTAATGTGACTATCGTCTTAACCCCCGAGTGTGGATTACTTACTTATCTATTGAGTCTATAATAATGATTTATATGCGTATAGTTGCTCACGACTCTGCTCGTGCATACTGTTGATTGCATCTTTCGCCGAGTCCCGAGCCGGTTATGTCGTCGTGCGCACTATGTTATATTCCGGAGTATGATGTGTTACGGTTCACCGAGCTCCTCGCTAGAGGGCCGGGTTTCGTTTATATTTTGGTGTTATGATGTGTTATGGCGTTATGATGTGTTATGGAGATATGTCGAGTTACGGAGATCTGAAATCTTCTGGAGTATGATGTGTTATGGCGCCAGACGATGGGGTGGCGACCATGTTCCCTGAGCCCCATGCATGATTTGTGTTTCAAAAGAAAATATTTTGGTATTACGCATATTGTACTTATTTTCGTACTTCTTGTTCCGATTATGATCCTGTTTCTTGCATTTCATGCTTTGCATACTCGAGACATATTCAAATACCGACCCCCTTTCTTCGGGGCCGCGTTTCGTGCCCGCGGTACAGACGTCCACCTTGGTGATCCGCCCGACAGGACACCTACTCTGCCTATGCGAGGTGCTCCGTTGTTCCAGAGCCTATATTTTGGTACATATTTTTCCGTTGCATGTGTATATGTTTATTCAGGGGTACGGCGGAGCCCTGTCCCGTCATATGATTCTGTGGTTACTCTTAGAGGTCTGTAGACATACATGTGGGTCATGATTGGTTCTTTGTACGGCTATGTACGTGTGGATTATGTTTTGGGCGGTCTGTCATCGCCATGGCGTCTTTCGGTCCGCGTGTGTGCATATGTGTGATATGTTATGAATATTATGACAGCCTTGCCGGCTTCTGTGCAGTATCTACGTTTGTATGTGACAGATTGAGACGACGTCTGACTTTCGTACATGTCCAAATTATTTGTATGCCGAATGTAGTAAGCAGGTGCGTACGAGTGCCCAGCTCGGGCACTAGTCATGGCCTACGGGGTTGGGTCGTGACAGAATGTTTCTAAAGGGGGGAAGGATGTTACACCCCGTACTTTTGAAGAAGCACTTATTAAATTTGAATGTAAGTATTTCGAGCTATGGCTAAGCAAAACAACTTTGGATTATGAGAAACGAAGCATTATTAAATATATTGTATGAGTAAAGGATGAATTAAGATCTTGTAAGTCGTAACCGGGAAGGACAACCTTGGAACCAAAGGACATGACTATTATAAAGTATGATTAATGATTAATATCATATATGGAGAGTTTCGAAAGATTTCAGGACCAAGCAAATCAAAGAAAATAAGTTTGTCAAAAAATTGAAAAAGTTGGCGAAATTTTGGATAGAATTTTGAGTCAAATTTGGAGGAGTATATCTCCAGGTATATTAGGATTTTTAAGGTATTTGAAAGGCCTAAAATTAAGTTCGTCATGTCTAGTTTCCAACGCAACAAACAGCTCGTTGATACGACATCGGAGTAGAGAATTATGGACATTACAATTTAGGTCGACAGAGCGAAACGTTTGCTACGATGCTAGAGTTGCTACAGTGCCACCGACTCTAATCCCCTATATAAGGGAAAAATCTGACCCTAAATTTCATTTTCTCCAATCCTCTTCATCCAAAAATATATGAGAGCTCCCAAGAAACATTGAGAGGTAACTAGTGGGGATTA
>NW_026727046.1:0-36299 GCF_029784015.1 Lycium ferocissimum | reverse complement strand
GCATCCGGTTATTTCTACGAAAGTTACGTACTTTTTAAGGCATAGAACCTTTGGGGAGCAAACTTTTATGCAAACTTTGAAATCGATCATACCGAACATAAGGACCGTTATTCTAGTACATTACAATGCCAACATTAAGAAGTGAATAAGAATCGTAGACATGCTCGGATCGCAAGAGGTAGTGTTGCCACGAGCTCGTAGCGTTGCCTCACCACACAACTAAGACATGCCAAAAGAAAGAAAGGTTAGGCTTTACATACCTCGTCCGCGTCCAAAGCTAATCCAAATTTAAGTCTCGGCTTCCTAAGATCTACAATAACGTCGTTAAACACCAAACATTAGTCATGGGCACTTAAGAATCCAATTCTAGGTTAGCACTTTATTTACAGAAATTTGGGCAGCATTTCCCCTGTAAATTCAACGACCCCGAGAATTCAACTCGACCAAATCTTTAACAACAATCCCAACAACCATACCAACAACATCAACAATCAATTCAAAATGCATTCTAATGTCCATAACTCTTTTCTACATAATTCGAGAACATTCCATTTATATTCAAATTAACCACATATGATCAAGCCAACATCAATGCTTATACATTCAAATAATAATCCGAAACCCTTCAACATGATTCAAGAACATTTCAAACAATCCGCGCGACATTCAAAATGACTCAACCAACAAGCCACAAACCCGAAACCTTCCAATCTCAATAGGATCACACAACAATACATTTCTTTCTTCCGAATTCATGAACTACACCAACAATCTACACATTAACAACATTAACCTCAATAATACAAGAAACTATAATAAAATCACATTACCTTCTCCAACAACCTACAAACGATTACAACTTCAATTTAAATCATTAAACCTTCATTTTCACCATAGAATCCATACAACAACAACCAAAAATACTAAATAAATTTTGTTCACTATGTTCTACAAAACAGCCACTATTCGGCCACAACCCCAACATCTCAATTTCATGAGTTTCATTCATTTCTACACACTATAACATGCACAAACCATCCATAACACATGTAAAAGAGGATTGAACCTTACCTTTTTCACTTAGTTCTTCAACTTGGCTAGGGTCATGAATTGCAAGAACAAAGGCTTTGCTTGCTCCAACAACTACTTCATGTTGTTTAGGACCTTCCAATGAGTTAAAAAGCTAGAAGAATTTTTTTTTTTTGTGATGAATTTCCATGGCACCTATTCGGCCAGCCCTTGGCCGAATATGCTCCATTTTTTTTTCTCCATGCTTCTTCATATTTTTAGAGTTGAAAAGATGATAAATTTGGTCTTGCTTGTCATCTATTATACACACATATAATTCATCCACATGTCCCATGGCCCACACATGGCTTGGATGAATTAAAATTTGCCAAGCCATGGGTGGGAACCACACCATGCCACACGGCCAAACTTGGCCATTTCATGAAAATTTAATAACTTTTCATAATTCACTTTTAACCCCAAATTTTTCTTAATATTCCATGCCAATAAAATTGTAAGCAACTTATGCCTTAAAACAAAATCGAAGGTCAAAAATCTGAACCTCGCATCCCGGAGTAGTCTTGTTCTCAACTTATCGTGGTTAGCCCAGAATGTCCCAATGCACAAAATACGGGATATAAGACTTACAATTCCAAGTTGATGATTGGGTATTCTTAAAGGTATCACCGATGAAAGGCGTGATGAGATTTGGCAAGAAAGGAAAATTAAGTCCTCGATACATTGGACCTTATAAGATTGTCTGCAAGATAGGCCAAGTAGCTTATGAGCTGGACTTACCTCCAGAACTTGAATCAGTCCATCCAGTTTTTCATGTGTCAATGCTCCAAAAATGTATTGGAGATCCTACTAGAATCGTGCCTGTAGATGATGTTCAAGTTACGAAAAAGTTGACTTATAAGGAGGTACCCATTGCCATACTCGATAGGCAAGTGCGAAAACTTAGAAACAAAGAAGTAGCTTGAGTCAAGATCTTATGAACAGAGAGGAAATGACTTGGGAAGCGAAAGAAGATATGAAGTCCAAATACCCGCAATTATTTCCACCCATGGAGGAGATTCAAGACGAGACGCCATTATCATAAGGTATGTGATGCTTTCTTTTAATGCTTTTGGCTGTGTGTGGCCATATTTTTCTTGCTATTGTGTTGTAGCCCTATGAGGTGTTGTTATTATGGGATGTTGTGACAGGATGGTAGCGTCATATTATAGGGAAAACTCTGACGAAAATTTTGTAGGATTCTCGAGAGCTTAACATTCGAAGACGAATGTTTCTAAAGGGGGGAAGAGTGTTACACCTCGAAAAAATTTCATGTCATCATGTGGTAGATAAATTAACGCAGGGTGAGATGTATGCGATGTTCTGCGAGTAAGAAATAGTACTTAGTGATCGTAATTAAGATTCCAAAGACATTTGAGACAAGAGAAGAAAGTTCGTTGAAGAATGTAAAGCATGAGTCGTGTTTTGGAAAGGGTTTACAAAGTACCGAGCTAATGTTGATTTAATAATGTCTTGAGGAAAAGTTATAATGCTCCTTAGATTATTAATGAAGTGTTAAACAAGTGCTAAGAAGGTTCCATAAGGATTGAAGATCAAACGAAACGACGAGACTAACTTCAGAAAAATGGAGTTATACGACCACTAATACGGTCCGTATAAGGGGTCCGTATAACCTTACAGAAAAAGGGATTTGCCATATGGTGAAATACGGTCAATTATACGGACCGTATAATATTATACGGACCGTATAAATGTCTGTATAACTCCCGACGGGCTGAGTATTTTCCAAGTATAAAAATATGCTCCCACTTCTAATTTTTCATTCTTCCAACTTCACCACTTCTCTCAAGACCTCTAGAAGGTTCGACACATTTCTCTAACATAAATTTAAGAGAAACCAAAGATCAAATACCAAAACTAAGTGGAATGGGCAAAGTGGAAATGACTGTATTTTTAAAAGGTTAGACAGATGCTTGGGAACCAAGCTCGCAAAATAAGTATCTTTGATCGAGTGACTCATCGATCAGATCGGATCGAGACCATGCCCCACTAATCACTTATAATGGAGAAGTTGAAAAGATTCAAAGACCTTTCAAATTTCTTAACTTACGGGCAAAACATGAAACATTTGTTGACAGCGTAAGACAACATTGGCGGTGACTTCATGGCAAACCCATTCATTTTGTTTCATCACAAGTTAAAGAAGGTGAAAAATGCTTTGGTAAATTGGAGCAAGGTTACCTTTGGGAACATTTTCCAGGAAATTGAGACTTTAGAAGAGGTGATTAAGGTGCATGAGATCCAGTTTGAAGTACATCCTACCCCTATCAATAGGGAAATGCTTCATAAGGTTCAGGCTCAACTTAACAGATACCTTCATTTAGAAGAAGAATTTTGGAGACGAAGGCGATGAATTGGTTTAAGGATGGAGATAGAAATACTACCTTCTTTCATACATATGTTAAAGGTAGGAGGAAGAGGTTACTGATTAAAAGAATCCGAGAATCAACGGGAAATTGGTACGGGGAAAATCAGGAGGACATTTCTCAGGAGGCAATCAGATTTTTCCCAGCACAATTCACAAAAGGCAGATCCAACAGATTTTGAAATATTGGATCATGTTCCTCAGATGATTTATGGAGACCAGAATACTTGTTTGGGAGAGATCCCATCAGAAGAAGAGGTTAAAAGTGTGGTTTTTAGCCTTAATGGGGAAAGTGCTCCAGGACCAGATGGCTTCACTGGGATTTTTTATCAGTCTTGCTGGGAGGTTATCAAAGAAGACATTTGCAACATGGTCATAGCATTCTTTTGTGGAGCTGAGTTACCTAAATTCATTACCCATACTAATTTGGTCTTATTACCTAAAAAAGATTTGGTCAATAATTTTCGGATATGAGACCAATTAGTTTGAGTAATTTAGTAACAAAATTTTTTTCAAGGCTAATTCATGAAAGATTGATTGGGAGTTTGATCGATATAGTTTCTCTTAATCGAAATTTGGTTTCGTAAAGGGAGAAGCATAGTGGAGAATGTTCTCCTTACTCAAGAGATTGTTTCGGACATAAGGCTTAGAACTAAATCTGCTAATGTTGTCATGAAGCTTTAAACCGGATATGGCAAAGGCTTATGATCGGGTTTCATGGATTTTCTAATGAAGGTTCTAAGAAAGATTGGTTTTTCGAGTTGGTGATAGATATGATTTTCGGTGATCGATGATCAGTAGCAACTGGTATTCAGTATTGGTCAATGGACAACAATGTGGTTTCTTTCAGTCTTCTAGGGGAGTTAAGCAAGGAGACCCTCTATCTCCTACGTTGTTTATTCTGGCTGCAGAAGTTTTATCAAGGAATCTCAATTCCTTAAGCTTAATTCCTCAATTTAAAGGCTACGGAATGCCTAAGTGGAGCCCTAAGGTGAGTCATTTATCATATGCTGATGATATGATAATTTTTTCATCAGCAGATGTGTTCTCTTTTCATCTTATCATGGAAGTATTGAAGAAATATGAGAACACATCGTCACGGAAGATTAACAGGGACAAAAGTGCTGTATACATGCATAAAAATGTGCCTGGGGATGTGAGCATTACTGTTGAAATAGTCACAGGTATTGTGAGGAAGGATTTTCCTTTCATTTATCTAGGATGCCCTATCTATCATAGTAGGAGAAGAAAGGATTTTCACTCAGATTCTTATGAAGATTATGAATAGGCTACAAAGCTGGAAAGGGAAACTTTTGTCCTTTGGAGGAAGAGCTATTTTGATTAAACATGTCTTGCAGAGTTTGCCAATTCATATATTATCTGCAGTTAACCCTCCTATAGGTGTTATCAGGCAAATGCATAAAATGTTTGCCCAATTTTTCTGGAGTAACACAATAGGGGGTAAAAGCAGACATTGGGCTTCTTGGAATATGTTGTGTCTACCTATAATGGAAGGAGGGATGGGTTTTAGATCACTACATGATGTTTCTACTGCCTTGTTTTGTAAGTTGGTGGAACTTCAGGACTAAGCCTTCTTTATGGAGTGCTTTCATGGCTAACAAGTATTGTAGAAAAGAAAATCCTGTATCTATTCAGGGGAATCAAGGGTCTCAAACTTGGAAAAACATGATCCGAGCAAGAGATTTAATAGAACACCAGATCTGGTGGCAGCTTGGTATGGGGAATTCACAGTTTTGGTTTGATAACTGGACAGGAATGGGTGCATTATATTTCATTGTAGAAGGTTTTGATGAAAGCATTCAAAATGTATCAGATGTAGTGGAGAATGGGAATTGGAACAGGACAAAGCTGAATAGTTTACTCCCTCAAGACATAGTTCAACATATAGTTGATACTATCAGACCCCCAAGGATGGACAAAGAAATGGACAGAGCATGGTGGATTTTAGACACTAAAGGGGAGTTTACAGTCAAATCAGCTTGGGAATATATCAGATTGAGAGGACAACCTATGGAGATGTACAGGAATATATGGATTAAAGGTTTGCCTTTCAAGATATCATTCTTTTTGTGGAGATGCTGGAAATATAAAATTCCTATGGATGATGTTTTGAAGAGAATGCATTATAACATAGCATCCGGATGTTGGTCTTTTTCCGGCCACGGAGGAAACAATACAACATGTGTTTGCTAACTCTTACACTGCTAATAGGACTTGGTCCTACTTCTCTTCATTTGCAGGATTGTCTATACAAGGATTAACTTTACAACAAAGAATTGTGAAATGGTAGACTGCATCAGTTAAAGGAAGAGGGAAGCCTATTTATCAAGCTGTCCCAGCTATCATTTTGTGGGAATTATGGAAAAGGAGGAACATAATAAAACATGGAGGGAAAAGATCAACTGGAAAAGTCATTTATTTAGTCTATGTCACTATACAGAGACTAGTAATGACAAGGAATCCTTCTATCAGTCAATTACCTCACAAATGGCCAGACTTGATTCAGATGCTAGAGGAAGGGTGTGGAAGACTGAAGGTTACAAAAGTGAGGTGGGAATTTCCTCCAGCAGGGTGGTTATTATGTAATACAGATGGGGCCTCACGGGGAACACGGCGGGAGTGCCTATGGATTTTGCTTGAGAAATAATGAAGGGGACTTGAGATATGCTTATGCTACGAGAGATTGGAATAACTACTAATATAGATGCGGGGTTATGGCATTCTGGGCCGTGATATTGCAAAAATGAGAATGCGGACAATATTATAGTCCCGAACGGATTGTGAAATTGTGTACAAGATTCTACGGGGAAGGGTGGAAACCTCCTTGGGGGATAAAGAAGTTGGATAGAGGAGATTTTGGAGCTAAAAGTTAATAGGACTATTCTATTTAGTCATATCTTGAGAGAAGGAAACAAGCTAGCGAGATGCTATAGCTAATCGAGCCTTAGATGAAGCTAATGTTGAATGTCATGGCTTCAAGACCTAAGTTCAACATGTAGAAAGATCCTCAACAGATGACAAATCTCGGATTCCATATGCGAGAGTGCGAATACGAGAGATAGGAGAACAAATGCGGATATATGATGATTGGGATCTAGAAAAGGAGCAGCGAAAGATTTTGACACCATGTTCAAATCCTTTGGGAGGAGAACATGGTGTTTTTTACTAACAAAGTGTGTTTTATTTTGCAGGTTCATAGCATACAAAAGACACAAAATTGAAGAGACATATAACACATATGGGCAAGACAGTCACAACTAACAGCAATATTCCCAGGAATTTCACAACACACAGCACAAATCACACACACAAGTTGAAACAAGTTTAAATACGGTTAAAACGAGGGCAACGGGAGAAAAACAGAAAGTCAAATTCTTATCCATGACTTATATCAAATGGAGTTAATTGATGCCTTATTTGTGGTATTAGTATCTTATGATACTCATTCAAGTGGGCCAAAATTAAATCTACCAGAATACAAGTCATGGATAGAAGGAGATATTCAACATTTACAGCATTTCAAGACACATCAAAAGTGGTAAATATGGAGCTTACAGAGTCACTTACCGAAGAAAGAAGCTTGGACCCAACTGGTGGTAGGAAACAGCTAACCTCAAGTGCAGAGAAAACCAACAAGCCAGCAGTACATACAAATCAACAGAAAAAGAAGAGGTTTACAAGAATTCCAGCTAACACAACATGCGATTAAGAAACGACTCACAACGAGAAGAACAACGAGGACGAATTCGACAAGGCAATTACCGGATGAGCGGCTAGGAAGAGAAGGAGGAGCCTACGAAGAAGAAGGAGCAACTACGAAGAGAAAGGAGGACGATGGGGGCAAATCGGCCTTCATCATCATCTTTACCCCAATTTTAGAGAGCAGCGGCGGAAATGCTCAGACAGAAGACCGTGGAAATAGGGCAACAATACACAGATAGTCCCAATTTGGAAATGGGATCAAATGTTATTTATTTGGGCCGGTCCCAATTTTGGGCCGGTCATTTGCTTTTATTTCATTGTTGGACTTATTTTCTTTTATTTAAATAAATAAAAGGCCCATCCGGGCATATTTAATTAAAAAAAAAAATACCAAAACTAGTAGAATCAAGTGCAAGAATGTTAATGAGGGTTGATGGAAGCTAGAAAATTCTTTGGAAGTAAAGCTAGGGTTTTCTCCAAGTGAAGCATTTCTATCCTAGACCCATTCCTAATAATCAAGGGTGAGTTTTATGATAATTTCATGTTATT
Source organism: Lycium ferocissimum (assembly GCF_029784015.1). Lineage (NCBI taxonomy): Eukaryota > Viridiplantae > Streptophyta > Magnoliopsida > Solanales > Solanaceae > Lycium > Lycium ferocissimum. Next base: position 28,576 of record NW_026727046.1, on the reverse strand, counting down.
TAGAATATTGAATGGTTGGAATACTTGGATTATGGAAGAAAGTAGAATATGGAGCTCAAATGTGAAAATAATGGTGTTCTTGAATAGTAGTTTATCATGAGTATAATATTGTAATAAATAATATTAAGAATGTTGGAGAAGCATTATATGTGGATGAATACGACGTTGGGTGATAACCATGGTTATGGATGACTTTGAAAGGGAATTGTAATGGCCAACTTAGCAAAGTTTATTGATTATAATATTGTGGGTGTGTTGTTGATGTTTGGGAGCTGTTATATTAAATGGAGAAAGTTGTAGAAACAAAGGAGATGCTGCCCGATTTTTGTTAGCTTTAGCTTTAGCTTAAGTATGTTTCCGATTATCTAATCTTAGTACGAATTCTCTTGAATGTAGAATCGTGAACATTGGAGGAAAGCGTTTAATTGATAAAGTTGGAGAGACGTAAAGGTATGTAAGGCTAGTCCCTTCTTCTCTAAGGCATGATCCCTACAATATGACTTCCTTTATTTTTCCATGACTTTCTTATATTCCGGAAACTATGAGTCTATGATTATTAAGAGCTTCTCATGAAATAAAGATGAGAGATGCGTTGTGAATATGACAATGATGATGATCAGTCTAAGTCTAGAGATGCCAAAGCTTATGATATGATAATTCCAGATATGCCTTGATGTTATTCATTGTTGCTAGACTCACCTTATAATGCTAGTTCCTTCAAGGTGAGGCACGATGATCATGACTACTCCATAATGGAATCGGGGGTTCTCGACCTTATGTCACCCCGATATAGTTATATCTTATCCTTGAGTTCTTATGCATGCATTATGATAAGTATATGATAATGATATTACACCGTGCCAAGATGGCCGGGCATGACATCGCTAAGGCGGGCGGCTTATGATTGCACCGTGCCTAGAAGGCCAGGCATGACACTTCTAAGACAGGCGGCTTATGATAACACCGTGCCTAGATGGCCGGACATGACACCACTAGTGGGCGGCATGTGATAGTTACCTGGATGCGAGTTAACGGTGATGGGATATTTGATATGCATAACATGTGTTTTCCTTTAAAAGCTAAGCAGGTTACGTCTTTGCCTCATGTTTCACCATTTCTTTATTATGTTAGTATTATTTATGCCTTACATACTCAGTAAACTTTTCGTAGTAACGTCCTTTCCTTTTTGGGATGCTGTGTTCATGCCCACAGGTAGACAGGGAGGTGGCCCAGATTCCTAGGAGCTACTCAGCAGATTTACAGGAGCACTCCACTATTCCGGAGGTGCCATTTTTGATATATTATTTTGTGTATATATTTGGGCACGACGGGGTCCTGTCCCGTCCTTATGTCTCAGTACTCTAGTAGAGGCTCGTAGATACGGATGCGTGGGTAATAGTTGTCTCATGGATACATCAGTGTATATTCTTGTATATCATTTTTGCAGCCGTGAGGGCTTATGTATATTTATATATTACCTTGGAGATTGTATGTGTCCAGAATGAGTATGATGATTAGCGTAACGAGTGATGCTCGGTAGTCAGCTCCGGGTACCCATCATGGCCCCTAGTCGGGTCGTGACAATAGGTGTACTAATCATTTTTGTTGTTGTGGTTGTTATACACCATGGATGTAGAGAGAACGAATGTATAACAAAGTTGTATATAGTGTATATGGGACTGATTTTGTTATGTTCTTGAGTGTGTCTTGTTATTGATGTTATTGACCTTGCAGTTGAGTTATGGATGTGTGCGAGTAGCGGAAGTGCTGCCCGATTCTTTATAAAAGTTAGTTATCATTCGATATACAATGTATACTAGTAATCACCGATTTGACAAACGTGTTACCATTGTCATAGGTTGAAGTGCTATTCAAGACGAGTTTTGATTATTGAATTGGTATAGACAACTAGAGGTATGTTGAGGCTAAATCTTCTTTCATTTCTCTTGGCATGATCTATATGAACATAAAGCGTAACGGAGCATACTTCAAAATGAATTCACTCTTAGAGGATTAGACATGATCACACTTTGTCATTCCGTAAGACTATCTTCGTGTTTAAGTCCCAAAGGGAACGTTCATAAAATTCCTTGTTCATATTCATTTCATTGTTGATTCTTAGTCCGAAAGGGGCACGTGGTAATTGGAAGATGTTCCTAATTCGATAAGAAAGTGATGGCTAGAAGTTTCTCCGAAGGGAGTTCTGAGTGTCATGAGTCTGTCATGCATCTTCATACTTTTATATCTATATGCATGTGTACTACATGATTTTATAGGGAAAGGCAAAAGGGCTATGGCGTTATATACGTGAACCACCTGATCAACTGGTATATGATGATTATGATGCCCGAAGAGGCCTACATGATATGATGCCCGACGGGGCGAAGCTCAAAGGAGCAAATGGGTAAAGGTACATATACATATATAAATGTTTTCAAAAGTACATTATGCATATTCATGGTCCTTAGCGAAAAACACAGGTACAAGTTGACTCTTACATTCTTCTTATCATTTGAGTATTGATATGTTGTTTCATTTCTGCCTTACATACTCGGTACATTATTCGTACTGACGTCCCTTTGCCTGGGGGTGCTGTGTTTCATGCCACACAGGTGTACACAGATGAGTAGAGGACTCTTGCTGTAGGATGTTCCCGGGATATCAGCTGGATTGGTGAACTCCATTTCTATTCGGAGTATTGCTGAGTCGGAGTATGTATGTTTATAAATATGTGTCATATGCATTATGGGTGTGTTGAGGCTGTGTTCCGACTTATGTTATGGTAGCTTGGTCCATGTTAGATACTTTGTAGACAGTGTCTTATGTATAGTGTGTCGAGATGCCGACAGTGTCTATAACGACCATATAGATCTGCATATTCATGGATGTTCTCTACGAAGAGTTTTGCTGAGTTTTGTGATAAGTCTATAACGAGTAAGAATAAAAGGTTTACAAGCTCATCTAAGGATAATGGAAAAAGAATGAATAGTACTGTGACTCTCGATCAGGCAGGGCATCGTGTACGATTGCGGCCCTCCGGTTTGGGTCGTGACAAAAGTGGTATCGGAGTAGTTCGTCCTAGGGGTTGTCTACAAATTCGTTTCTAGTAAAGTATTGTTTATAAGTGTGCTGCGCACCATATTTATAAATAAGAGGCTACAGGACATTTAGGATGGTTACCTTTCTTTCTTATCCTAGATTGTGCTGTAGAGATAAGCTAAGGGTATGAAATCCCTGACTTTAACCCTGAATGTTCTTATTATTGGTACTTGGTTGATTGCTTAGTCCTGAAGTAATTGGTAAGGATTGAAGTTCTTTGGCCTGAAAGGTATGTTCTCTATCTTGTTGAGGTTGTTTAGTAGATTTAAAGGTTGTTGTGATTAAAAAATAAAGAGAAACATGGTAACAAGACAATAAGTTGTATATGTTGAGTTGATAGACGTAGACTGCTTTTCAAAGGTGTTTCAAGTTTGTTTTATTTCCGTTCTGAAGATTGACTTCTACGGGAAAGATGGCTAGTGGTTCGAAGGGTTTAAAAATGAGTTACTCTTATCGGATAGATCCATCATAGGTTATGCTTTTATAAATGTTACTCTTTAGAAATTTCCCCTTAGTGTAGAGTGAATAGACTAACGAAGGGCATGACGTATACGATGTTTGGACAAGTAAGAAATAGTCTTTAATGGTCCTAATTAAGATTTCCAAAGACATTGGAAGTAGGAGACAAAAGTTGCTAAGGAAAGCGAATCATATGTCGTATGTCGGGCAAGGATTTTGAGTATCGAGTTAATGATGTCCTAATGATGCTTTGGGAAAGAGTTAAAACGTCCCTTAGATTGATGTTAAAGTGTTAAACAAGTGGTAAGAAGGTTCCATAAGGATTGGAGATCAACAAAACGACGGAAGACGACTTCGGGAAAACTGTGAGTTGCACGGCCACTTCGACGGACCGTGTAACTTTGTACGAACCGTGGAAGGGTCCATGAAACTCCCAGCAGAGTTGGTGGCTGGCTGGTGGTGAACCACGACCAGTTCCACGGACAACATAATGTTCCACGGACCGTGAAAGTGTCCGTGGAAGTCCCGACGAGCTGAACAAGTTCTAATTATATAAGAGTGTTCCCACTTCATTTATTTCATTCCACACACTTCTTCATCTCTCTCAAGACCTCTAGAAGGTTCCATACACTTCATCCACAAGAATTCAAGGAAAGTTGATGATCAACTTCATCAAACCAACAAGAATTAAGATTGTGGAGCACATCAAAGTCATCTAAGTCAAGAAATTCCAAGAGAAGCGAATTAGGGTTTTTGGTGCAAGAAGAGTAGTTCCAGTCAAGACCTAGTCTACCATCATCTAAGGTAAGTTTTATGGTATTTTCATGATGTTTGAAGTATTTTAAAGTTGAAACACTTCGAATTGTAGAAGAGTATAAGAAATGGGTCATAAATATAGGGATAGTGTCATTGTTGAGTAGAAGTTTGGATTGAGTTGCGGATATTGATATGTTGAGATTGTAAATACGTTATGAATGATATTTAGAACATTGAATGAGTATTATATGTGAGGAAACATGATGGTGAACTATGATCATGATTTTGGAGAATTGAAGGGAAATTGTGAAATGCGAATAATGTAAATGAATGAGAATTGTTGTTTATGATATTGTGATTGTTGTTATGAATGTTTGGGAGTTGATATGGAATATGGAGGAAGTCATATAAACAAAGGAAATGCTGCCCAATTTTCTCTAGCTTTAGTAGGCATGCCTTTATAAAAGTTTAGCTACTGTCGATACAAATTCTCTTGAAGGTAAAACGTGTGCATTAAAGGGGAGCGAGCAAGCGATAAAATAGTTAAGCGACAAAGGTATGTAAGGCCCAACCTTTCTTCCTAAGGCATGAATCCTATGCATGATTTTCCACCTTCTTCATGAATTTCCTATATGCCGGAAGACTAAGAGCCTATGTTCATGAAAAGCCATATGAGATAAGAGATATATTACGAATACGATAATGATGCTGATAAGGCTAAATCTAAAGATTCTAGAGGTCATGATATGATATGCCTACAGAGCTAATGATGTTAACCATGATCCATTGATATTTTCCTATGTGCACTCACCTTAAAATGTTAATCCCTCCAAGGTAAGTTATAACGAGTATGATCACTCGATAACATAATCGAGGGTTCACGACCTTATGTCACCCCGACATAGCTATAGTTGCCTTCGAGTCCTAATCTAAGTTTTGATGATGAATGTAGAATGATGCTGAGTTATGATAAAGTCATGGTATGCCTATAAGATGAATAATAATGATAAGTGTATGATATGTACGATGATATAATTTCTCCGCGCCTAAATGGCCGGGCATGTCACCGCTAAGGCGGGCATATGATTACACCGTGCCTAGATGGCCGGGCATGTCACCGAGCCTAGTGGGCCTAGGGCCGCATGACATCACTAGTGGGCGGTATGATGGTTACCGGACGCGGGTTAACGATGATGATATAAAATATGTATGTATGATATGATGATGTATACGCTATGGTAGTTCACATGATATGCTTGTGTATGATATATGTATAAAATGTATCCATTCAAAGGTTAAGTCTTCATCTTATGATTTATGATTTCTCTATTATGTTCACTCCATTCATGCCTTACATACTCAGTACAATGTTCGTACTGACGTCTGTCTCCTTTGGACACTGTGTTCATGCCCACAGGTAGGCAGGGAGGTGATCCAGACTCGTAGGAGTTATTAGCTATTTGAGAGCACCCCATTTTCCCAGAGGTGCCATTGATTATTCTTTTGGTACATATATGTATATATATTCATGTTTTGGGCACGACGGGGTCCTGTCCCATCTACATGTCTAGTACTCTAGTAGAGGCTCGTAGATACGTATGTGTGGGCAATATGGTCTCACCAGTTCTTATGTATATGTATGTATATATGTTATTTTAATAGTCGAAGGGCTCATGTATATAAAGTAAACGTGTTTCAAATGTTATTACTTTTCCATGATTATGAGCATATATTATGAATGAGAGCAGATGAGTAACGAAATGAGTGGTGTTCGGGGGTTAGTCCTGGATACCCGTCATGGCCCGTAGCCGGGTCGTGACAAAAGTGGTATCAGAGCAGTTCAGTCCTTGGAAGTGTCTACGAGCCTTGTCTAGTAGAGTCTTGTTTATGGTGTGTTGCGCGCCACGCTAATAAACAAGTGGCTACAGAACATTTAGGAAAAATGACCATCTTTCTTCTTATGAGATCGTGCGATAGAGCCGTGTGTAAGATTTAATCCTTCCTAATAAGTGTGCTATGATTTCAGAAATGCCGCCAAAGGGAAAAGCTAAAGCCGCCCAGAAGGGCAAGACTACGATAAAAAGGCGGGCAGAAAGAGAGCCGCCAATGAATGTAGATGAGGGCGAATCACACAATGAGGCTCCATCTAATGCCTCCACTACTCCACCTATTACGGTAGAACAAGAAGGGGCTTCAGCTCCAGCTCCTATGCCTCCAGTCCCTCCGCCGGCTATTTCGGGTCAACAAGTGATCGAGGCCATTCATTTATTGACGCAGCTAGTTGCCGCCCAAGCACAACGGCAAAATGCGGGCCTAAGTGATCGGTCAGCTAGTACTAAAGCCCATGACTTCATGAGTTTGAACCCTCCGGAGTTCTTCGGGTCAAAGCCAGATGAAGACCCACAAGGCTTTATTGACGAGATGTTGAGGACATTGAAGATTATTCATGCCTCCAAGACTGAATCGGTGGAGTTGGCATCTTATAGACTTTGAGATGTAGCGGTATTGTGGTATAATAACTGGATAGCATCGAGAAAAGAGAATGCGCCTCTTCCCGTTTGGCAAGAATTCGCGGATGCCTTTATTCGCCATTATTTGCCACCCGAGGTCCGCCGAGTTAGAGCGGATAGATTTTTAAATTTGAAGCAAGGGAATATGAGCGCCCGGGAGTATAGCCTTCAATTTAATTCTTTGGCTAGATATGCCCCAACTATGGTGGCCGATATGGGCGATAGGGTGCATAGATTTGTGAGTGGCTTAGGGCCACATTTATTCAAGGATTGTTTGACGGCCTCGTTGCAAGATGGGATGGATATTTCTCGTATTCAAGCACATGCCCAAAATTTCGAAGGACAACAACCTCCGCAAAGGGGTGATCGTGATGTTGATAGAGGACCAAGCAAAAGGGCCAGATCTATGGGCACAGGCAGTGATTACAGAGGGGGATCGAGGCAGACACATTCTAGACACTCAGGCCAGTCGGTGACTAGTGCACCTCCCCGATTTACGGGCAGGAGATTTGATCGCTCCATTCTTTCAGGACAGGGTCAGAGTTCGAGAGCTTCTGGTTCCTAGTTTGGAGGTGATTATAGTTAGGGGAGACCACCGGTTCCCCGATGCAGCCAGTGCAGAAAATTACACTCAGGGCCATTTCGCCAGGGCACAGATGCTTGCTATATTTGTGGACAGGCTGGACACTTGATGCGTGATTGCCCTTCGAGATATGGTAGAAGTGGGGTTCAGCCCACAGGATCAGCAGCTGGTTCCTCTTCAGTGCGCCGGCGGGGCGCGGACCCCCCATTCCGGCGAGGCCGAGGTAGAGGCGGGGGGAGCATCTACCTGTGTGCCACACAGCCCCGCATATATGCTTTAGCCGAACGACAGGATCTCGAGTCCTCCCCAGATGTGGTTACAGGTATATTGTCCGTATTTTCCCATGATGTGTATGCATTGATAGATCCGGGTTCCACGCTATCTTATATTACTCCATATGTTGCTAATCGTATTGGGGTGAAACCCGAGCCAATCAAACCTTTCGAGGTATCTACTCCGGTTAGTGATCTCGTGATAGCTCGACAAGTATACAAAGATTGTGTATTTGTGATATGTGATTGCCAAACTAAAGCTGATTTAGTTGAGCTGGAAATGCTAGATTTCGATGTGATTATGGGTATGGATTGGTTGGCCTCATGCTATGCTAATGTTGATTGCCGAATGAAATTAGTTCGATTTCAATTTTTGGGAGAATCCATGCTTGAATGGAAAGGTAATACGGCAACTCCAAGAGGTAGGTTTATTTCTTACCTTAAGGCAAGAAAGATGATAGCTAAGGGCTATATTTATCATTTAGTCCGAGTTCATGATACGGAAGCAAAGTCGCCAATTTTCCAATCCGTTCCGGTAGTGAATGAATTTTCGGATGTATTTCCAGATGAACTTCCAGGCCTTCCTCCAGAAAGAGAAATTGACTTTGCTATTGATGTGTTGCCGGATACCAAGCCTATTTCTATTCCTCCTTATCGAATGGCTCGGCGAGAATTGAAAGAGCTAAAGCACGGTGAAAGATTTGCTTGAGAAGGGGTTTATTAGACCCGAGTTCATCACCGTGGGGAACACCGGTCCTATTTGTGAGAAAGAAAGATGGCTCCCTACGAATGTGTATCGATTATAGACAGGGTAGGCTAACTTTTTTTTTTTTTGGCTTTTAAGATAAAGCTAAACCAAACGGATCCAATTTTTTTTTTTTTTGGTGACAATAAAGAACAAATATCCTCTTCCAAGAATTGATGATTTATTTGATCAATTGCAGGGTGCCAAGTGGTTTTCTAAAATATACTTGAGGTAGGGTTATCATCAAGTGAGAGTTAGAGAAGAAGACATTCCTAAGATAGCGTTCAGAATGAGGTAAGGCCATTATGAATTTCGGGTGATGTCATTTGGGCTGACTAATGCACCGACAGTGTTCATGAACTTAATGAATAATGTATTCAGGCCTTTCTTGGACCTGTTCGTGATAGTATTCATTGACGATATTCTGGTGTACTCTTGCACAAAATCAGAACATGCAGATCATTTCCGTATTGTTCTTGGAGTTCTTCGAACTCGAGAGTTAAGTTATATGCAAATTTTGGGCTAACTAATGCTCAAAGTGCGAGTTTTGATTAAATTCTGTGACATTCTTGGGTCATGTTATTTCAGACGATGGCATTCTTGTTGACACTCAGAAGATTGAGGCTATGAAGACTTGGCCAAGGCCTACGACGCCTACAGAAGTTCGTAGTTTTGAGAAGTTCGGGATTGACGTTATTATAGAAGGTTTGTAGAGGGCTTTTCATCTATTTCAGCCCCATTGACGAAGCTAACCCAGAAGTCAGCTAAATTTCAGTGGAATGATGCTTGTGAGCATAATTTCCAAGAATTAAAGGACAGATTAACTTCAGCATCGGTTTTAGCACTTCCAGAAGGACCAGATGGCTATGTTGTGTACTGTGATGCTTTCGGTGTTGGGTTAGGATGTGTATTGATGCAGTGTGGTAGAGTTATTGCTTATGCTTCGAGACAGCTGCGGAAACATGAGAAGAATTATCCAACTCATGATCTTGAATTGGCTGCAGTTATTCATGCATTAAAAATGTGGAGACATTACTTATACGGTGTGCATATTGATATCTATACGGATCACAAGAGTCTTCAATACATTTTCAAACAAAAGGAGTTGAATCTGCGGCAAAGGTGGTGGTTAGAATTATTGAAGGATTATGATGTCGATATTTTATACCACCCCGGGAAAGCAAATGTAGTAGCGGATGCGCTTAGCCGCCGATCAATGGGTAGCTTATGTAAAGTTCCCTCGGAGAAGAAAGAGTTGATTCATGAGCTCCACCAACTAGCTAACCTTGGTGTACGTCTAATTGATTCAGGTGGTGCAGGGGTTAGTGTTAATAATCCCACAGTTTCGTCCTTGAATATGGAGGTAAAGGAGAGACAATATGAAGATCCTCAATTGAGCCATTATAAAGATATATGTCATGCAAAGGAGGAGTCTCCATTTGAAACTTTTGTAGATGGGATTCTTAGATATCGAGGCAGGCTATGTGTTCCGAATGTTACAGAATTGCTTCATCGAATCCTAGAGGAAGCTCATTATTTTCGGTATTCTATTCATCCAGGAGCAACAAAGATGTATCATGATCTCAAAATGATATATTGATGGGATGGCATGAAAAGAGACATAGCAGAATTTGTAGCACAATGTCCAAATTGCCAGCAAGTAAAGATCGAACATCAAAAGCCAGGAGGATTATTGCAAGCAATGGAAATTCCTACTTGGAAATACGAAGTGATCAATATGGATTTTATTGTGGGATTACCTCGTTCTCGAGGCAAGTATGATTCCATATGGGTGATTGTGGATAGATTGATGAAAGCAGCTCTTTTTCTTCCAGTTAGAACCACATACTCAGCGGAAGATTATGCAAGGTTATATCTCAAGAAGATTGTGAGACTCCATGGTATTCCGATATCCATTATTACAGATAGAGGAGCACAATTTACAGCCAAGTTCTGGAAATATTTTCAAGAAGGCCTAGGTACTCAAGTAAAGCTTAGCACGGCATTTCATCCGCAAACGGATGGACAAGCCGAACGTACTATTCAGACTTTGGAGGATATGCTAAGAGCATGTATTCTAGATTTTGGTGGTAGTTGGGATGACCACTTACCCCTAATTGAGTTTGCATATAATAATAGCTATCATTCCAGTATCCAAATGGCTCCGTACGAAGATTTATATGGAAGGAAGTGCAGATCTCCAATAGGATGGTTTGAAATAGGAGAAGTGCAGCTAATAGGCCCTGAGTTGATTCAGCAAGCAGTGGAAAAAGTCAAGGTGGTTCGAGATCGATTGTTGACAGCCTAAAGTCGCCAAAAATCTTATGCGGACAACCGCCGGCGAGATCTAGAATTCCAAGTGGATGATTGGGTGTTCTTGAAAGTATCATCAATGAAAGGGGTGATGAGATTTGGCAAGAAAGGAAAGTTAAGACCTCGATACATTGGACCCTATAAGATTATCCGCAAGGTGGGTCAAGTAGCTTATGAATTGCCTTCAGAGCTTGGATTAGTTCATCCAGTTTTACATGTCTCAATGCTCCGCAAGTGCGTTGGAGATCCTACGAGGATTGTGCCAATAGATGATGTTTAAGTGACAGAAAAGCAAGTTTATGAAGAAGTGCCTATCGACATCTTAGACAGGCAAGTACGAAGACTTCGAAATAAGGAGGTGGCCTCAGTTAAAGTCTTGTGGCGGAATAACAATCGAGAAGAGATGACTTGGGAAGCGGAAGAGAAGATGAAATCCACATACCCGCATCTATTTCAGCCCTCGGAAGAAATTTATGATGAGACGTCGAGATTATGAGGTATGTATGTTTTCTTTTATGCATATGGGTCGTGTGTGACCAATTTATAGTGCTATTGTATTGTGGCCCTGTGAGGTATGTTTATTATGGTTTGTTGTGACAGGATGGTAGTGCCATATTACAGGGGAAACTCTGACAAAATTTTTATAGAATCCCCGATGACTTAACATTCGAGGACGACTGTTCCAAAAAGGGGGGAGAATGTTACACTTTAGAAATTTCCCCTTAGCGTACAGTGAATAGACTAACGAAAGGCATGACGTATAGGATGTTTGGACAAGTAATAAATAGTCTTTAATGGTCCTAATTAAGATTTCCAAAGACATTGGAAGTAGGAGATGAAAGTTGCTAAGGAAAGCGAATCATATGTCTTATGTCGGGCAAGGATTTTGAGTATCGAGTTAATGAGGTCCTAATGATGCTTTGGGAAAGAGTTATAACGTCTCTTAGATTGATGTTGAAGTGTTAAACAAGTACTAAGAAGGTTCCATAAGGATTGCAGATCAACGAAACGACGGAAGACGACTTCGGGAAAACTGTGAGTTGCACGGCATCCACGGACCGTGTAACTTCGTACGAACCGTGGAAGGGTCCGTGAAACTCCTAGTAGAGTTGGTGGCTGGTTGGTGGTGAACCACAAACAGTTCCACCGACAACATAATGTTCCACGGACCGTGAAAGTGTCCGTGGAAGTCCCGAAGAGCTAAACAAGTTCTAATTATATAAGAGTGTTCCCACTTCATTTATTTCATTCCACACACTTCTTCATCTCTCTCAAGACCTCTAGAAGGTTCCATACACTTCATCCATAAGAATTCATGGAAATTTGATGATCAACTTCATCAAACCAACAAGAATTAAGATTGTGGAGCACATCAAAGTCAACTAAGTCAAGAAATTCCAAGAGAAGCGAATTAGGGTTTTTGGTGCAAGAAGAGTAGTTCCACTCAAGACTTATTCTACCATCATCTAAGGTAAGTTTTATGTTTTTTTTTTATGATGTTTGGAGTATTGTAAAGTTGAAACACTTGGGATTGTAGAAGAGTATAGGAAATGGGTCATAAATATGGGGATAGTGTCATTGTTGAGTAGAAGTTTGGATTGAGTTGCGGATATTGATATGTTGAGATTGTAAATATGATATGAATGACATTTAGAACATGGAATGAGTATTAAATGTGAGGAAACATGATGGTGAACTATGATCATGATTTTGGAGGATTGAAGGGAAATTGTGAAATGCGAATAATGTAAATTAATGAGAATTGCTGTTTATGATATTGTGATTGTTGTTATGAATGTTTGGGAGTTGATATGGAATATGGAGGAAGTCATATAAACAAAGGAAATGCTGCCCAATTTTCTCTAGCTTTAGTAGGCACGCCTTTATAAAAGTTTAGCTAATGTCGATACGAATTCTTTTGAAGGTAAAACGTGTGCATTAAAGGGGAGCAAGCAAGCGATAAAATAGTTAAGCGAAAAAGGTATGTAAGGCCCAACCTTTCTTCCTAAGGCATGAATCCTATGCATGATTTTCCTCCTTCTTCATGAATTTCCTATATTCCGGAAGACTAAGAGCCTATGTTTATGAAAAGCCATATGAGATAAGAGATATATTACAAATACGATAATGATGCTGATAAGGCTAAATTTAAAGATTCTAGAGGTCATGATATGATATGCCTACAGAGCTAATGATGTTAACCATGATCCATTGATATTTTACTATGTGCACTCACCTTAAAATGTTAATCCCTCCAAGGTGAGTTATAACGAGTATGATCACTCCATAACATAATCGGGGGTTCACGACCTTATGTCACCCCGACATAGCTATAGTTGCCTTCGAGTCCTAATGTATGTTTTGATGATGAATGTATAATGATGCTAAGTTACGATAAAGTCATGGTATGCCTATAAGATGAATAATAATGATAAGTGTATGATATGTACGATGATATAATTCCACCGTGCCTAAATGGCCGGGCATGTCACCGCTAAGGCGGGCTGCTATGTTTACACCGAGCCTAGAGGGCCGGGCATGACACCACTAGTGGGCGGCGTATGATGGTTACCCGGATGCGGGTTAACGATGATGATGTATGTATGATATGATGATGTATACGCTATGATAGTTCACATGATATGCTACGTATGATATATGTATAAAATGTATCCATTCAAATGTTAAGTCTTCATCTTATGCTTCATGATTTCTCTATTATGTTCACTTCATTCATGCCTTACATACTCAGTACAATATTTGTATTGACGTCTGTTTCCTTTGGACGCTGTGTTCATGCCCACAGGTAGGCAGGGAGGTGATCCAGACTCGTAGGAGTTATTAGCTGTTTGAGAGCACCCCATTTTCCCGGAGGTGCCATTGATTATTCTTTTGGTACATATATGTATATTTCCATGTTTTGGGCACGACGGGGTCCTGTCCCGTCTACATGTTTAGTACTCTAGTAGAGGCTCGTAGATACGTATGTGTGGGTAATATGGTCTCACCAGTTCTTATGTATATGTATGTATATATGTTATTTTAATAGCCGAAGGGCTCATGTATATAAAGTAAACGTGTTTCAAATGTTATTAGTTTTCCATGATTATGAGCATATATTATGAATAAGAGCAGATGAGTAACGGAATGAGCGGTGTTCGGGGGTTAGTCCCGGATGCCCGTCATGGCCCGTAGCCGGATCGTGACAATAAAAGACAAGTTCCATTGGAAATTCGGGAAGTCAACAAGACAAGTAAGGTGTTAAGATTCATATGGAGGAAAGGGGGTTATTACGACTAACAAAGTAAATGATAAATAGGAAGGGACATAGAACCGGTTATAGGATAAAGTGTTGACTTAGAAATAGTTGATAAAAGGAAGTGTGTAACAAGGTAAGCTAAAGAAATGACAAGAGGTAAATAGTAAACATACGAAATATGTATGGTAAAGAGGAATAAGTTATGCTATTACGTGAAAAGGAGAGGATTGAGCAAGAAAGGAAAAGCTGATATCTATCCGATATGGTGATTACTATATGTAGAAGATTAAGAGAAGTTATAAAGCAACCTAAGTTAAGAGTTCCAAGATAAAGTTATTGCCAAGGGTAAATATAACATGTTCGTGGCTAGGGATTCAAATTACTTCGACACCAGTTGCATAATATAGGTGCTGAAGATGAGGTAGGTACAGAGGGGCAAGGTATGGCTCTGGAGTTCGTTGGACTATTTTGAGCATTTTTGCAAATCGTTTTAGATGGGACTCGAGATTTAAGATATAGGTAATTCATTCTTGATATGGTAAAGCTATAGGATAACACCTTTCAGAAAGAAGAGGCGAAAACCCGAGTACAAACCTATGGGCAAAAACAAGGAGTTACGGATTTTGACGGAGAAGTACTTGTCACACCCCAATCCTGATAGGGCATGACGGGCACCCGACTCTCATCAGAGTCGAGCGAACCCTCAGACATTCGCTCTATCCAAACCTGTCATTTCAAAAACTTTTAAGAACATAAAACTTTTCCCAAAAGAAATCATCTAAAATACATACTCTTTTAAAGTACACAAATGACTCAACTGACATCACTCTGTCTACATCTCAACAAACATAGCACAGGACACTGTCTGCAAAGTCTCTAACATATTCAAAATACCATAACATAAGTACTTTGACTCGGCATCACTCCGAACTGAGATGGAGCTCACCAATACAGCTGATAGCCTGGGAACATCCTATAGCCAAATGCCTTCTACTCATCTGTATACACCTGCGTGGCATGAAACGCAGTGCCCCCAGGCAAAGGGACGTCAGTACGAACAATGTACCGAGTATGTAAGGCAGAATTAAAACAATATATCTCGGCGCGGATGATAAAAGAATAATAGACTCAACCTGTACCTGTAACCAACTCTAATAAACATGTACGTGCTTATGAACTTTTCATGCAGCATGAGTATGTTTATATATATAATGCATGCCTTCACCCTGCTCGCAGCCCCTTCGGGCATAACAGCATAATGGCCCCTTCGGGCAGTCGCTTCCGGCTTAATAATGATGGCCCCTTCGGCCGGCTTCGGCGCAATTATGGCCCTTCGGGCAGCCGCTTCGGGTTAATAATGATGGCCCTTCGGCAGCCGCTTCACTTCATAATGATGGCCGCTTGTCGGCAATTTCGGGCTTAATAATGATGGCCCCTTCGGGCAGCCGCTTTCGGCTTAATAATGATGGCCCCTTCGGGCAGCCGCTTCCGGCTTCATAATGATGGCCCCTTCGGGTAGCCGCTTCCGGCTTAATAATGATGGCCCGCCGGCAGCCCGCCGGGCTTAATAATGATGGCCTTCCGGCGGCCGCTTTCGCTCATAATGATGGCCCCTTCGGGCAGCCGCTTCCGGCTTACTAATGATGGCCCCTTCGGGTAGCCACTTCCGGCTTAACAATGATGGCCCCTTCGGGCAGCCGCTACCGGCTTCATAATGATCGTATACCAGCTGATCAGGTGGTTTGCGTATATAATGCCATAGCCCTTTTCCCTTCCCCATGAAATGATGTCGTGCATGTATGTAAATATGCAAATGCATGAAAATCTTTGAAAACCATCAAAAGACTCCCTTCGGAGCAACTTTTGTTTCAAAACGGGAACTTCTTCCCTTTTCTTAAAAATGGGAACTTCTTCCTCTTTTCATTTGTCTCCTTCGAGACTCAAAAATTAAATGTAAAATGCATAGGTAAGAGAAAGACCTTATGAATGTCCCCTTCGGGAATTAGACAACACTATGAAATCGCACAACTTAAGAATGCCCCGTCGGGCTTAAGAGGTCAAGGAACTTAGGACATCCTACATCTAGAAATGGATTCGTTATGAATATCATTACGCTTCGCACTTGTCATAGATCATGCCAAAAAGAAGGAAAGGCTGGCCTTAACATACCTGGAAGCTCGCTTCTCAACTTTCCAACCTACCTCCTGTCTTGAAATCTACATATAAAGCCATTCATACTATTGTTAGGCCCGTTGTCATATACTTATCCTAAGCCTCCAAATAAATCTTTCTAGAATCTGCCGAAATTTCGGCAGCATCTCCTCTGTTTATATGCCTAGCCCAGAATCTCAACTCAGCAACCAACAACAACAACAACAATACCAACATCAACAACAATATTATCAACACCAAAATATTCCATAAACATCCCACACGATGTTTTATCCAATTTTTCGACCCATAAATTCCTTATACACTCATTTAGTAACTTTTCATCCGTAGATAAGCTTAAATCAATACTAATAAAGAAAAATTCATACCTTTCACCCGCTAGAATTGCAATATCTTCGATTATCACCTTGAATCCAAGCCAAGTTTCACCACAATACGATAGTATAATCGCAACTACGCGCTGTCCAACCTTAAATCCGGAGATTATACTTAATTCGCGTTAAAATCTAGTGGATAGAAGTTAGGAGGATTTTCTAGAAGGTTTGGGAAATATTTGGAGGATTCTTGGCTGAAAAATGAGGTTTTGGATCAGATTTGGTCTTTAAATAGTTGGTCAAATTCGGGGGGTCACTGTAGCAAGTATACTGTTGCAGTACTGTAGCACGCGTTTTTGCTTTGTCAGCTGAACTTGTAACGTCCATAATTCTCTACTCCGATGTCCTATAAACGAGCGGTTTATTGGGTTGGAAACTAGACTCGACGAACTTCATTTTAGGCTTTTACCTTGCTTCAAAACTCCTCGTCTACGAAAAGATATTCTTTCTCCTAGTTGGGCCAAAATTACCCCTCATATTCTCTTCCAAGTTTCAACAAATTTAATTTCCTTAATTCACTTTCCCTTCAATCCTTCCATAGCTTACAATATGCACTTAAACCCTTATAACCATAAGTTAAACACATATAAGCTCACGTAGCTCCTGAACGGTAACTCGAATCTCAACATACGAAACTACGGGGTGTAACATCCTTCCGCCCTTTAAAACATTCGTTCTCGAATGTTAAATTAAGATGAAACTTACTTCAAACTATATCTATAATCCATCCTTGTGCTCGTACTCAAGCTTACTTGCTTCCCCCCTTTAAGGTTTTATCTTATGGCATCACTATATCCAGAGTATTCCATTCGAATCCGTGGTCGTGGTCGTTTCGTCATGATCCTTAACATCCTTCCCTTTTGCCTCCACATGCCAGCTTATTTTTCCTTTATTCTTTCCTTAAGAGTATCATCCTATGGTACCTTTCGGAACTCTAAATCTCATGTCCTTTTCTAAATTTATTTTGCATTTTTCACTTGTCAGCTTCCTTTTATTTGTCACCAATTGTTCCAGTTTCTTGAGCAACTATTTCCTCATTTCTTGTTATTGTATTTCCTTTTTCCATAAATACCATCCCATGTGATTATCTCTACTTCCTTACTTTTTTTCCACCCCTGGTCATCCTTTGCCGCCCGTCCTTGGTCTTTTCAGATCTCACTTCGATTTATTCTATTTAGTTTAACTCAACAATACTTTCGTAGCTCACCTTATGTCCCTACACTTTTATCCTTCCATTAGTATCGAAATAGCCTAATCTTGACTGCAGTTTTACCCTAACAATCTAACTTACGTTGCCTTGTACTTTCCTTCAATTCATCCGTAATATCGTAGCGTATATCCTCCTCTTGGTATCCCACCTTTGGCCTCAACTCTTCGCTTAGTCCTTTCCCTCATATTGTATCACCTCATTCTCAAAACCCTACTATTCCCCTTAATCCCACTCGTATATAATTATCTCAATAGCTTCGACCATAAATCTCAAAATCACCCGTATCTATGTGCGTAAAACAATACTCTTTAACTTGACTTGAACATATAGCCGATTCCATAATCCTTTCGATAATTTACTACCTTATTGTCTTCATATGACTCACAATACTTTACTCACTTGTTTCTATAAAACCTCAAATTGTACTATTGATCACCTTCCTTGCAGATCATTCAGGATATCTTACTTGTTTATCAATTTTATTTATAATCCCAATAAGTCTCATTCCTATAAAGCCTTTAATATAACCCATTTGAATCCCTTTAATCGCCACTGAGCCCTCTAAGAATTCCTTCTAGAGCAGTTCACAAGTATTAATTCAACATATTTCAAATACCATCCTGCCGCTAGGTTTCTCATTTCCCTTACTTCTGCAATGTACACATACTCAGATTTACCTTTGAGAGATTTTTAACAGAGCTTCCCTTGTAATTCTTACTATCCCAAACTTGCACACAGCTCAGAAAGCAAGTCCAATGCCTCACAGGGCAACCGCAGAAATACAAACGATCCAACAGTTCAGCTTTACCAAATTCTTCTCATATATCAACACCAATAGACGGAAAATATACCTTTCTGATACGAGCATCAATCCATACTAGTAACCTTAAAACCAAGCAAGCAATCACTTATCAATAATCAAGACTTCTGGGGTTAGGACCAGGGATTTCATACCCTATTGTCACACCCCAATCTTCATCAGGGCACGACGGGCACCCGACCCTCATCAGAGTCGAGCGAACCCTTAAACGTCAACTCGGATTTTTTTTTTTTTTTTAAAACAAGAATTGAAAATTGTGAATGAAAACCAAAATCGACACGTGGCTCAAAGCATCTCAAAACATGTTATATAAATACACACGGCATAGAACAAGGCGAGCCAAAAGGCCTCTGCCATTTCTGTACAACAAAATGATGGCCAGCAAGGCCAAACAGTAACCATAACTCCCACGCTGTTCGCAGACTTCTACGGAGTATGACCTGTACAGTATCTAAAACTATACCCAAAACAGGGACAGCCTCCGGAGCAAGTGGAGCTGTCTGACTCCCAGTGTTGACTTCCTCTAAATAGCTGGGTCCCCCACCGCGTCCCCCGAACTCGCGGCATGAAACGCACCCCGAAGAAAAGTGGGGTCGCGGAATATGTACTGAATATGTAAAGCGTCACTGAAACATGAATCAGAAAAGTACAACAGTAAGCAAGTTTTAGGACATCCAGAATGAATTCAATGTTTAAATAAAATAGCCCCTTCGGACGCTTCCTACTAATAATAATAATGATAGTCGAATAATGATAACAACAATGATATTAACGATAATAATCCCCGCCGTGCGTGCGTCCCGACATCCGTCTATCCCGGCCCCGGCATGCCGGTCCCGAAATAAAATGATGGCCCCTTCGGGCATGCCGGTCCGGATACGTCTATCCCGGCCCCTTCGGACATGCGGCCCCGACATAATACTCTTAGCCCCTTCGGCATGCCACTCGTGACATACGGCTACCCTGGCCCCTTCGGGCATGCCACTCATGACATAATACTAATCCTAGCCCCTTCGGGCATAATAATAATAATTATAATAATAATAATAATAATAATAACAGCGATAATAGCGTTGTGGAATGAAGGCATAAGTCGTGAATGGAATGAAATAGTAAAGTCTCGCACCCCCTTCGGAGTGGTTTTTAAAGAGTCTTAAATAATACATTGTCGCACTCCCTTCGGAGTGGTTTTGAAAAGTCTTAAATAATAAAATATCGCTTGATAGTTAGGACAATAGCCAAAAGCTTTTCTTCAATTGTGGTACAGAAATAAGTCAAATAAAATGATAGGAGAGGATCCGGGAATAGTTGGCCCGCCCCGGGTCAATGGAGGTGGCGTACGCAAAATTACATACACTAAGCTTTATCGAGTCGTTTATGAAAGTTTCAAGGTGATTCGATTGCGTTTATGCAAGTCATAGATGTTTGAACATTAATCTAGCAAGATATAAGGATCTCAATTCAATCATACTGAATGAATAGTACTCAAATTCCGACTCGGATTTCTATGAACAGAATAACCCCCGAGGCTCAAATCCAAACCTAGTACACCTAGGACATGCCAAGAGAAGGAAAGGAATCGCTTTACATACCTTACGGGTGTCTTATGCTCACTTAAATTCAAATCTCATTTTGTCCAGAATCTGCAAATGGTCAAAGTTACCAAATATAAATCATATGTCCTTAAGAGCTTATTTTTAGCCCGAATTTGTCTACAAAAATTTGGGCAGCATCTCCTCTATAAATCTAACATCCCCGAGAGTTAAACTCGGCTTAAATGACAACAATCAGCCCAACAACAACATCAAGAACATCAACAACACCAATAAGCGCTACAAAACACATATTAACATAAATAGTCTTTCTTTCAACATAATACATCAACTTCCATTCTAACTTCACATTTTTCATCCAATATGGACGTTTTCATATTTATCTACTAATTCAAGACCATTCAAATACATTTCAAATACATTCCTCACTATTCCTCAAAATGCACAAGTTTTTCATCAACCATAATCCATCCCAACTTCCTACAATTGCAACCAAATTACAGAATTGCATTCTCATCTTCCAATTTCATTCACAACAACATTAATTCACACCTTAGACCATTACTTCCACAATTATATAAAAATCATATAGAATTCATATAATTTCCCATAACGGCATACATGCCATTTCAACGCCAACTTGAGTCGCTAAGCCTTTACTTACGTCGCAAAGGTCACAACAACACAATTAACAAGTTAAGTAAAATCAAATTCACTTCTTTTCCATATCACATGGCTCACGGCCACATCCATCCCACACACACACACGGCCATGCAATCTCACAACACAATTTTCGCAATTCTCATACAATTCTAATCATTATAACATGCACACACCTTCCATAACATGAAAGAATAGAGTTCATACCTTATTCTTCAAATTCCTACTTTCCGCAAACGGAGTTTTCTTGCTTAACTAATTGTACCACGTCGAAGTACGTCTTGAACCTGTTAAGAATTCAAGAAGAAAGGAATTCTTACATCAAAGTTGGATGGCTTGAATTTTTCTCTTCTTTCCCTTTCTTTCTTTCTCTTGGCCGTAGGCCTTCTTTTTTTTTTTTTTCTCTCAATCTTTGTTCTTGAAGTTTCTTGAAAAATAAAGACTTAGCCCCTCTTTAAATCTATTTATCACATAATTTTAACAACTTGGGCTTGGGCCTTTTTATTTCTTTTTTTCTTTTCCATGGCCGGCCACCTCCACATTTTGGGCCTTATTCCCCTTTATTTTTTTTGGCCCAATTACTTGGTTAACTAATTGGTAGTTTACGAAACTAATTTCCGAAATTCCAATTTTTGCCCTCAACCTTCCTCGATATTTTCGCGTCAATACTTCTCATGGACGACTTATATGCTAAATAAAACCAAAATATGGCCTTACTCCTTACAAGTCACAATTATTTCAAAACTTCCGAATATGCAAAAACACAGGATATAACATCCTCTCCTTTAAAAACATTCGTCCTCGAATGTTAAATGAACCTTATAAGATCTTATAAATAAAGCGGGGAGGTTTATAAATCATTTTTCAATCAATATAACCAATTCACAAACTAGATTACCTGGTGGTGTATCCTGTGGAGCCTCTGGATCCCGTCTCCCCCCTAGCGCATAGATACGATGTGGCCCCGTGCTGGAATTAGGTGCTCTACCTCCGCCCCTACCTCGACCGGAAGAAGTCTGGGGTCGTGTCTCGGGGGCTCTTACCGAAGGTGACGACGCTGCTACCGAGTTTCCGGGAACAGTATGGCCCACTCCTTGTGGACAATCTCTAGCATAATGCGTCGGATCACCACAAGTATAACACACACCCCGTCGGCATTGTCCTACATGACGCCTCCCGCAAGTCGCACATCGAGGAGGGGCCATCACCTCTTGCCCTGACCCTGCCTGCTGCTGAGGACCCGACGCATAGGAAGAACTCTGTCCTGGCCGAGGGATTGTCTCTCTACCCCGCTGAGGTCCACGAAACTGTGAAGGTGCACTATATGCGGGGCCTCGCTCTCGCTAGTGGAACCCTTACTCCGACCTTCCGTCCCGGCCCTCTTGGGGCGACTACCACCCCGTTCCGAAATAGCCTCTCGTTGGCGCTTACGATCCTCAGTCCCCTGAGCATAAGCTTGGATACGGGCTATATCTATACCCGGCTGCATTGCCACTGGCATGCACATCTCCTGCAACTCCGACTCCAATCCTATTACATATCGGTGAACTCTATCTTCCATTTCCTGCACAATAGTAGGGGCATATCTTGCTAAGGAATCGAACTCCACACTATATTCTCTAACAGACATGTTACCCTGTCGTAAGTTAAGGAACTTATCAACCCTTGCCCGCTTCAATTCGGGTGGCATATAGTGGCGTAAAAAGGCATCTGAGAATTCCCGCCAAGTCGGCGGAAGGGCATCACTACCCCTCGATAATCTCCAAGATCGATACCAATTAATTGCTATGCCCTGCAGCCTATAAGCGGCTAACTCAACAGATTCCGTGGCTGACGCCTGCATCACATTTAAAGTACGCTGCATACCATCTATGAACTCCTGAGGATCAGCATTAGGGTCCGTACCCTTAAATTCTGGGGGATCTAATGTAAGAAAATCTCGTGCCCTGGCGCTAGCAGCCCTATCCGGATACTCATGACTCCTATCCTGTCGTCCAGCCTGGGTGGCAAGTATTTGAGTTAACAAACGTATAGCATCTTTCATTTCTCTAATCTCCCCCTCAAGTCGGGCATCCGACCGAGAGGCCGAGAATGCGATGCCGGCGCTTTGGAGCTGGCCGGGTCGAGCCCTGTCTTAGCTCCTCCGGAGATGGGGAGGTGGGAGGACTCACGGGCCTGGATGCGTATTCCAGCGTATGTCCGAGCTCTAGTAGACCTGGGGGCTTGGCTCACTACCTCATCCCCAACTGCTTTGCCCTTCTGGGCTGCTGTCGCTTTTCCCTTCTTAGGCATCACTGAAAGTACACAAGGTTATTAAATTAGGGACTTCATATACAACACAGCTCTATACGCACGATCTGCACCATGAAAGAAAGAATGACACCCTATCAATGTCTCATAGCCTCCTGTTTATAGATGTGGTGCACAACACACCGATAAACAAGACTCTACTAGACACCGTCTGCGAACATGCCGAGGACTGACTTGCTCTGATACCACTTTGTCACACCCCAATCTTCATCAGGGCACGACGGGCACCCAACCCTCATCAGAGTCGAGCGAACCCTTAAACGTCAACTCGGAATTTTTTTTTTTTTTTTTAAACAAGAATTGAAAATTGTGAATGAAAACCAGAATCGACACGTGGCTCAAAGCATCTCAAAACATGTTATATATATACACACGGCATAGAACAAGGCGAGCCAAAAGGCCTCTGCCATTTCTGTACAACAAAATGATGGCCAGCAAGGCCAAACAGTAACCATAACTCCCACGCTGTTCGCAGACTTCTACAGAGTATGACCTGTACAGTATCTAAAACTATACCACACAGACGAATGACGACCTCGAGCAAGTGGAGCTGTCTGACTCCCAGTGTTGACTTCCTCTAAATAGCTAGGTCCCTGAACACCGGGCATGAAACGCAGCCCCCGAAAAAAGGGGGTCAGTACGGAATATGTACTGAATATGTAAAGCAATACGGAAACATGAATCAGAAAAGTACAACAGTAAGCAAGTTTTAGGATATCCAGAATGAATTCAATGTTTAAATAAAATAGCCCCTTCGGACGGCCGCTTCCGGCCTAATAATAATAATGATAGTAATAATAATGATAACAACAATGATATTAACGATAATAATCCCCTTCGGGCGTGCCGGTCCCGACATCCGTCTATCCTGGCCCCTTCGGGCATGCCGTTCCCGAAATAAAATGATGGCCCCTTCGGGCATGCCGGTCCAGCATACGTCTATCCTGGCCCCTTCGGACATGATGGCCCCGACATAATACTCCTAGCCCCTTCGGGCATGCCACTCGTGACATACGGCTACCCTGGCCCCTTCGGGCATGCCACTCGTGACATAATACTAATCCTAGCCGCTTCGGGCATAATAATAATAATTATAATAATAATAATAATAACAGCGATAATAGCGTTGTGGAATGAAGGCATAAGTCGTGAATGGAATGAAATAGTAAAGTCTCGCACCCCCTTCGGAGTGGTTTTTAAAGAGTCTTAAATAATACATTGTCGCACTCTCTTCGGAGTGGTTTTGAAAAGTCTTAAATAATAAAATATCGCTTGATAGTTAGGACAATAGCCAAAAGCTTTTCTTCAATTGGTGTGAGTAAAATAAGTCAAATAAAACGATAGGAGAGGATCTGGGAATAGTGGGCCCGCCCCGGGTCAATGGAGGTGGCGTACGCAAAATTACATACACTAAGCTTTATCGAGTCGTTTATGAAAGTTTCAAGGTGATTCGATTGCGTTTATGCAAGTCATAGATGTTTGAACATTAATCTAGCAAGATATAAGGATCTCAATTCAATCATACTGAATGAATAGTACTCAAATTCCGACTCGGATTTCTATGAACAGAATAACCCCCGAGGCTCAAATCCAAACCTAGTACACCTAGGACATGCCAAAAGAAGGAAAGGAATCGCTTTACATACCTTACGGTGTCTTATGCTCACTTAAATTCAAATCTCGTTTCGTCCAGAATCTGCAAATGGTCAAAGTTACCAAATATAAATCATATGTCCTTAAGAGCTTATTTTTAGCCCGAATTTGTCTACAAAAATTTGGGCAGCATCTCCTCTATAAAATCTAACATCCCCGAGAGTTAAGCTTGCTTAAATGACAACAATCAGCCCAACAACAACATCAAGAACATCAACAACACCAATAAGCGCTACAAAACACATATTAACATAAATAGTCTTTCTTTCAACATAATACATCAACTTCCGTTCTAACTTCACATTTTTCATCCAATATGGACGTTTTCATATTTATCTACTAATTCAAGACCATTCAAATACATTTCAAACACATTCCTCACTATTCCTCAAAATGCACAAGTTTTTCATCAACCATAATCCATCCCAACTTCCTACAATTGCAACAAATTACGAATTGCATTCTCATCTTCCAATTTCATTCACAACAACATTAATTCACACCTTAGACCATTACTTCCACAATTATATAAAAATCATATAGAATTCATATAATTTCCCATAACGGCATACATGCCATTTCAACGCCAACTTGAGTCGCTAAGCCTTTACTTACGTCGCAAAGGTCACAACAACACAATTAACAAGTTAAGTAAAATCAAATTCACTTCTTCTCCACATCACATGGCTCACGGCCACATCCATCCCACACACACACACGGCCATGCAATCTCACAACACAATTTCCGCAATTCTCATACAATTCTAATCATTATAACATGCACACACCTTCCATAACATGAAAGAATAGAGTTCATACCTTATTCTTCAAATTCCTACTTTCCGCAAACGGAGTTTTCTTGCTTAACTAATTGTACCACGTCGAAGTACGTCTTGAACTCCGTTAAGAATTCAAGAAGAAAGAATTCTTATCAAAGTTGGATGGCTTGAATTTTTCTCTTCTTTCCCTTTCTTTCTTTCTCTTGGCCGTAGGCCTTCTTTTTTTTTTTTCTCTCAATTTTTGTTCTTGAAGTTTCTTGAAAAATGAAGACTTAGCCCCTCTTTAAATCTATTTATCACATAATTTTAACAACTTGGGCTTGGGCCTTTTTTATTTTTATTTTTCTTTTCCATGGCCGGCCACCTCCACATTTTGGGCCTTATTCCCCTTTATTTTTTTTTGGCCCAATTACTTGGTTAACTAATTGGTAGTTTACTTAAAACTAATTTTCGAAACTCCAATTTTACCCTTAACTATTCCTCGATATTTCCGCGTCAATACTTCTCATGGACAACTTATATGCTAACTAAAACCAAGATTTGGCCTTACTCCTTACAAGTCACAATTATGTCCAAATTTCCCGAATGTGCAAAAACACAGGATATAACATCGTCCCCCCCTTTAAAAACATTCGTCCTCGAATGTTAAATGAACCTTATAAGATCTTATAAATAAAAGCGGGAGGTTTATAAATCATTTTTCAATCAATATAACCAATTCACAAACTAGATTACACCGGGTGGTGTATCTGTGGAACTACGGATCCGTCTCCCCTATAAGCCGCATAGATACGACGTGGCCCCGTGCCGGAATTAGGTGCTACTACCTCCGCCCCTACCTCGACCTAAGAAGTCGGGGGTCTGTCTCGGGGGCTCTTCTGCCGAAGGTGACGACGCCGCTACCGAGTTTTCGGGAACAAAGAGTATTGCTCCTTGTGGACAATCTCTAGCATAATGCGTTGGATCACCACAAGTATAACACACACCCCGGCGTTGTCTGCTACGACGCCTCATGCAAGCCGCACATCGAGGGAGGCCATCACCTCTTGCCCCGAAACCCCCCCCGGGCCCCCGGGGGCCCCAAACGCATAGGAAGAACTCCCCCCCGGCCGGGGGAAACCCTCTACCCCCGGCCCGGGTCCACGAAAACCTTTTGAAGGTCCCTTTATCCCCGGGGGGCCCCCTTGGGCTGGGAACCCCCCCCGACCTTTTCCCCCGGCCCCCCGGGGGACACCCCGCTAGGGGAAATAGCCTCTCTTTTGGCGCTTGATCCCCCCCCCGAGCATAAGCTTGGATACGGGCCAATATCTACCCCGGGCATTGCCCCGGCTTTACTTTTCCCCCAATTTAAAAACTCCAATCCTATTACATATTAAACCCCATCTTCCTTTTCCCCGCACAATAGGGGATTTTTTGCAAAGGGTCGAACTCCACACTATATTCTCAAACCGAACATGTTCCCTCTTTTAAGAAAGGGAACTTATAAACCCCTTTGCCCCTTTCAATTGGGGTGGCTATAGTGGCGAAAAAAGGCATCCAGAATTCCCGCCAAGTCGGCAAGGGCATCACTCCCCCCTCGATAATCCCCAAAGGGCCGATACCAATTTTGCTTGCCCCGCACCCCCCGGGCTAACTCACGGACCCGTGGGGGGCCCCCGCATCACTTTTAAAAGTACGGAAACCCACCTAGAACCCCGGGGGACCGCTTGGGGCCCGTCCCCAAATTGGGGGGGATCTTGAAGGGGGTTCCGTCCCCCGGCGCTACGTTTTTCCCGGGGATACTCTGACACCTTCCCGCCCGGCCACCGGTTTTTGAGTTAAAAAACTTAAAATTTTTCCCATTTTTTAAAACTCCCGAACCGGGCACCCGGCCGAGGGGCCCGGGAGATCCCAGGCCGGTGGGGGCGGGGGGGGGCCCCCTCTTCCCTCCTCCCGGGGGAGGGGGGGGGGGGGCGGGGGGGCCGGATGCACCACCCGTATGCCCCGAGCCCCAAGTAGCCCGGGGGGGGCGGGCTCACTACCTCATCCCTGCTTGCTTTGCCTTTACTCGGGCCGCTCGTCGCTTTACCCTTCTTAGGCATCTCGAAAGCACACAAGGATTGTTAAATTGGGGACTTCATATACAACACAGCTCTATACGCACGATCCGCACCATGAAAGAAAGAATGACACCCTATCAATGTCTCGTAGCCTCTGATAGATGTGGTGCACAACACACCGATAAACAAGACTCTACTAGACACGGAAATCGCGAACATGCCGAGGACCGACCGCTTCCGATACCACTTTGTCACACCCCAATCTTCATCGTGCACGACGGGCACCCGACCCTCAATGCGTAGGCCGAGCGAACCATAAAACGTCAACTCGGAAATTTTTTTTTTTTTTTAAACAAGAATTGAAAAATTGTGAATGAAACCAAAATCGACACGTGGCTCAAAGCATCTCAAACACATGTTATATATATACACACGCATAGAACAAGGCGAGCCAAAAGGCCTCTCGCCATTTACGTACGACAAATGATGGCAAGAAGGCCAAACAAGAACCATAACTCCCCGCCGTTCGCGTACTTCTACGGGAGTATGACACCGTACAAAGATCTAAAACTATACACAAAAACGTGACAGCCTCCGGAAAGTGGGAGCCGTTCGACTCCCTGCTGACTTCTAAATAGCCGGGTCCACAGGCCGCGTCCCCCCGAACATCCGCGGGCACGAACGTGCCCCCGAAGAAAGGGGGTGCGAACGGAATATGTTTGAATATGTGCACATCGAAACATGAATGGAAAAGTACAACGATAAGCAAGTTTTTTAGGATATCCAGGACGAACTCAATGTTTAAATAAAATAGCCCCGCCACGGCCGCCGCTTCCGGCCTAATAATAATGATAGTAATAATAATGATAACGACAATGATATTAACGATAATCCCCGCAGGCGTCTGCGTCCGACTAATAAAGTCATCACGCCCCTTGGTGCTCTTAGGTCGAAATAAAATGATGGCCGCCAGGCATGCGGTCTGGCATACGTCTATCCGGCCCCTTGG